>NW_004797434.1:1254484-1256768 GCF_000002075.1 Aplysia californica | reverse complement strand
AATAATAATAATAATAATAATATTAATAATATACATGTCAGATATACGTGTAACGTATATGATTTATGGCAGAGACGAGCACTGCGAAAGTAGAGCCCCGCATGCATCGAGGCACACCCCTCCAGAAACGCAGTGAGATAAACGACGACCTCTGTCTCAACCTCTACTCGATACGCCGTCTTCATTAAGGACCTTCCCTCATCCCCTCTGTCTTACTTAAGGGACTCCCCTGACCCCTGCTGTCTTACTTAACCCTATCCGTACTTTTGTACCCCCGGCGTTGTATTCTTCACATTTTAAAATACTTCTTCTAGTGCCAAGATTTCTTTAAAACTTTCAGTATTTCTCAAAAAATCATTTTGACAGACAGCTATGCAAAGCGTACGGATCGGATTAACGAGTTAATTTCCTCTTTGGAAAGTGGTGGCACAGAGTTCCCCACGTCGTATGGATATGATAGTAAACACGACGTACAGATAGGGTTAATTAAGGGACTTCCCTGACCCCCACTTTTATAAGGGGCTCCCCTGACCCCCACTTTTATAAGGGGCTCCCCTGAACCCCACTTTTATAAGGGACTTCCCTGACCCCCACTTTTATAAGGGGCTCCCCTGACTGTAGTGCCTTAAGGGACTCCCCTGACCTTGCTGTCTTCTTGTTACTCTCAGCGAACGAAGATGGCCGGCCTCCGTAGACGCCTTCTCGGAGTCTTCAGATCTACGTCACACTCGGGATTTCTCGTCCACAGAATAGAAAAGAGATAGAAACCACATAATCTATGTCCCTTCGGTTGCTGAGAACGGCATTAGTAGTCGGAAAGTTTTACCAGTAAGTTTGAGTAAGCTCTTATCTTACATCACTGTTTCTCTGTAGTTTCTGCCAGATAATCTTACTCTTCCCCATGTTGCTAATTGTGCTTTTCTGCATTACTCCACCCCCTCCAATAAAATAACCCAAACAACTAGAAAAGTAAAAAGAAACAACAACAACAACAACGACAACAACAACAACAAAAACTCCAAAACAATGACCTCATGTATAAAAGACCATTTCACACTCGACTCCCCCTTGCATTTTTTCCTACACTATAATGACACTTTACTTAATGACACCGTCCACAAAAAAAAATCAAAAAAAATCCTACGTCTCCAAGATGACAACGTTCCTCTCTACCAATGGGTGTTCGTCTTGGGCAGGTTCGGTTGCATTAAGAATTCCAGCTAAGATAAAACGTAAGCTTATAAAATTCTTTGACAGTACAAATGTATTCAATTGCCTCCTTGCCGGACAATATGGTGGCACAGGGACAAAGAGCCTACATAACAAGAGGGTCCACTCCTCTCTTTGAGCGATTAAAAAAGTGTCCTCAAAATTCGGTGGGGCCCTCTTTGCAAATGCGCACCTTTTACGAACAGAGTTACCCTACTTGTGTTTAAACAATCAAAGTGAAACTAGCAAGTTTTTGAATAAATAAGAATTCATATTTCGGAAGAACGCTTTTTAAAAATGGTTACGCTGACACAAAACCTCTTCTGGAGGAAGGGGTGACTGTTTTCTTCCTTTAATTTGACTTTAGAATGAAAGGCGAGAGGTCATTAAAATAGAAAAAACATAAAACTCCGCACGGAACGGACCAGAACAGCACATGAACAGCAGTCGATCTGCGCACGCAAGGAGGTGCTATTCCTATTCTTCTTCTGGAGAAACGAAAGAGAGCTTCAAAACAGACTGCAGCGCCATCTGAAGCAAAGAGCGGACTTCCTGCGGACACCTTGTTGGCTGAGTAGGCCGTCTTGTTATGTACTATCTTTGGCAGGGAGAAATTATAGTAAGGAATTCCTTATATTGTAATATGCCGTCGTCAAGACATGTGTTCTCTCAGTTCTCACACCTATTCTGTGTCTCTGCCTGCGGAAAAATCCAATTCTTTGAGGGTGGTGCGGTCTTCTTCTTCTTGCGGTTCAGGAATTCGGCCACAAGGGATGCGCTGCACGCAGCTGCTTTTTTCGGGATGGACATGTTGATATGGCGAGATAACTCGGGTATGTGTGGGCGTGTGCGGCCGACACAAAAGACGGGGGGCTAGGGCCGTATTTCTTTAGGGCTCGGTGTTTGATATCATGAGTTTATGAACGTCATTGTTGTGTGCAGGTGGGTCGGTACTGGAGATAGGCGAGGCCGCGGTGAGGGCTGTGGGTAGGATAAATGTGGGGTGTTTGTGAGGGTATGTGTGCGAGTTTGGTTAGGGGGAGGGGGGTGTTTTGTGTGTGTGTGTGTGTGTGTG
>NW_004797434.1:1250814-1254384 GCF_000002075.1 Aplysia californica | reverse complement strand
TTGTGTGTGTGGTGTGTGTGTGTGTGTGTGTGTGTGTGTGTTGGGAGGGGGTATGTTAATGTGCATGTGAGGCGAGAATGACATAGATAGATAGATAGATAGAGAGAGATAGAGAGATATAGAGAGAGATAGATAGAGAGATAGATAGAGAGATAGATAGATAGATAGAGAGCTAGATAGATAGATAGATAGAAAGATGAATATATAGATAGATAGATAGATAGATAGAGAGAGAGAGAGAGATAGATAGATAGATAGATAGATAGATAGAGAGAGAGAGAGAGAGAGAGATAGAGAGAGAGAGTTCTGAATCTTACAGCAGACAATTTCAGAAAGAGGATGATGACTTGAACAAGCAAAACAAAACAAAATAAAAAGAAACGGTTAGTTTTTTTTTATCGTTATAATCATAACAAATAAAAACAAAACAAAGCATCCGGGCCAGAATCAAGTCGGTGGAATTCGGTGACCGTTCATTTGCGAGCTTTTGGCTTATTAGGTTTTCCCCAGACCGTTCTTATTGTGTGAGGTATGACTCCGCCCTGTTGGAATCACGCCTCCTCAATAGCACAACCCTTTCTCCTCTCCAAACTTCTCCAGAAACTTTCTTAGCACAGCGAGATAATACATGTAATAGATCTACCCGTCTATTGTGACGGTTATGGTTTTACCGCCCTCGTCCTGAAACCAGAACGGGCCGACCATGCCCCTGTGTATGAACGCTTTTAAAGTAGTTTTGCATTAATTTTTTACTCAGTTTTGATTGCGCTGAAACTTTGAAAACTTGATATTTTTCGAACGCAAAATACATTATTAATTTTGTTCATACTGACAAAATGATTTAATGTCTCTTTGGTTGCATTTTTTTTTTTTTTGGCGATGATGGGGGTGGTGATAAATATAGGAGTAAAGACGATAACAGAAGTAATAGCAATACTAATAGGTTGTATTAAAGTGTATTTTCACGGAAGTGCCATTAAAACTTAGATCTAAGTATGTAGTTGTTGTTTTTTTTAATAGATGTTTTTACGTCACGACACAGTTTATATTGTTTAGGTGGCAGGCATCGCCCTGCATGCCAGGACAGGAAAGCATCAAGCCGCGCACTTTCGATTAAAAAAGGAGCAAAGCCGTGCACTATCAAAGCTGCACCATTTTAACGATAATATCTATACAACACATTGATAGTCAATAATTACCATCCAACAGTTATATTCCCCTTGACAAAAATCACTTCTTACAACACGTATTTTCATGACTTTAAGTGTCACAGACGAAAACTTTTTCCAGGTGGGTCAGTTGAGTGAGGTGCGTTCGTGCCATGTGAAAAACAAAACAAAACTGTTTTTCAAAACTGTGACATGTTTATGTCTTGTATTGGCATTGCTGAAGTTTCTGGGAGTTTTTTGTTTGTTTTGTTTCTCCTATTGAGCCACGAGAGTGCAGCGAGTGTGCCCCCCCCACGAAAAAAAAGTATTAGGCTGCTAACTCCAAATAAACACACAAGAAACTCTTGAAACCACATCATCTGTAAAAAAGAGCATTCTTATTTTTCGCCTAAACAGGCAGGCAGGGTCAAAGCCCACCTCCTAAATTACTTGATTTGTGTCGATAGTAACGTAAAACACCTACGTTGAAAACAAGATCACAGGCAGGGTCAAAGCCCACCTCCTAAATTACTTGATTTGTGTCGATAGTAACGTAAAACACCTACGTTGAAAACAAGATCACAGGCAGGGTCAAAGCCCACCTCCTAGATTACTTGATTTGTTTCGATGGGGCGTATACAACACACCAACATAAAAACAAAATCCGTAGGCGTGAAAAACCCTGACGTAAGGTCATC
This sequence comes from Aplysia californica, assembly GCF_000002075.1. Lineage (NCBI taxonomy): Eukaryota > Metazoa > Mollusca > Gastropoda > Aplysiida > Aplysiidae > Aplysia > Aplysia californica. The sequence continues at coordinate 1,252,538 of NW_004797434.1, read as the reverse complement.
GCGGGCGATCAGTTTCAAATCCCTTTCTTATTATCCACCCGTGGTTGTGTAACTCTCTACCCCTAGCCCGCCCACATTTCCCCATTCACTCCCAGCCCCAGAGGAATTCCGCTAATCTGTCCTGCAACAAAGTTGTCAGGTCCTTATCTCAAACGTCGCCACCCTACGCCGCCCGGGCCGTGCTGTGGAGCTGTCAGAGGTAAGTCACCTCCACCCTAGTATTGCATACCTGGGGTATTTATTCTCATGTCTCTAGCAGGCGACGAGAAACTAAATCAACTGCTGGTTACAATGCGATCAGAAATAAATTTGTGGCGCTACTTATCCTCAAATACATGTATCTCTTTAACGGGGGAATTAATGTCACCCATACTTTGCACATCAGTGTGTGTCACTTTGTCTTGACTTTACCATATTTTCTCACAACAATAATTGACGCTGAATTTAGAAACTTTTCTTCATAAATTTATTTTAACTACTATAAACCTCCATCACCCGGAAACTGGGATTGTTAACAGCTCTTCCCGCTTCTCACACGCATTTTGCATACGCTCACCACTGACACTTTTTAGTGGTAAACCTTGTTACAAGAAATTTATATTATTGTGAACACGTGTTTTTTTTTTTTGCACTGAAGGTTCTCAAAGTATGCGTTCAATGAGCACAATGTTGCGATTAGGGACAAAAATGACGGAATTGCTTTTAAAAGCGATATTGCCCCAGCTGTTAACTTTTTAAATCTCTAGAAACCATTGACTGGAATTTTTCTATTAGTATTTATTAAGACATTTTCTAAAATACAGTGTACAGGTGTTTGAAAAAAATATTCATCTTTTCAGACAAATTGAAATAAGTCTTCGTTTAAAAGCTGGAGAGTTTGTGTTTGGTGGAAATTAAGGAGATATTTGACAATAAGTTGCACCACGAATTTTTGACCGCACTATAGTGTAAGACTCCGCCATTCACCATTTTGAAAAGTGACGTATGACAGTCTTACACTGCGCAGTCGAAATAAATAGTTGAAAATGCAAATTACTGGCGTATGTCGTGTACCGGTTAAGCGCTTCGCTGTCGCACATAGGAGGCCGGACTTAAATTCTCAGGTGGGGAGGAAATTTTTATTGAGTATCTCGTTCTTTCTGGTGAGATGTTGTATCCTTTACAGCTCTGGTTGGTCCTGACAGGCAAGGTCGGAAGATCGCCTCCTAAAATTTTTTAAATTGTGTCCATGGGAGTGTAAAAAACACAACAAAAAAAGAAAGAAAAAAAATGAATGCGAAGTGTGTAAGTCTGCAGTCTTACTGACAGTGCATCACAGATAAGATGGGCGGCTGCGCCGTTAGATCAGTAATGGTATCACGGGACCTTCTGAACTGGGGTTAATCTGGGATTCTTCATCCATCTGGATCGGTCCTATCGGAGATTTCACGTCAAATTTGGAGGTACCACCTCTAAATTAACATTAGAGTATTGAAAGGGCATCGAAACTTTACAATTTGGCAATAGTCGTACAGATTAATAATAATAATAATAATAATAACAACAGTAATAATACAAATATTGATAAGAGTTATAATGATGATAATAATAATGATGATGATGATAATAATAATAATAATGATAATAATAATGATAATAATGATGATGATGGTGATGATGATGATGATGATGATGATGATGATGATGATGATGATGATGATGATGATGATGATGATGATGATGAT
>NW_004797434.1:1249290-1250714 GCF_000002075.1 Aplysia californica | reverse complement strand
TAGCCAACCACCCACTGAGAGTTGTAGGAGCCCACCGTGTTCACACACTCCTGCTCACAGCCCGCCGCCTTAGAGGTGCACTCGTCAACATCTGGAGGGGAATCATCATCATCATCATCATCATCATCATCATCATCATCATCATCATCAACATAAATGATAATAATAATAATAATAATAATAATAATAATAATAATAATAATAATAATAATAATAATAATAATAATAATAATAATAATAATGTATGGCTCTTTTCGTCGATGCAGACGGGCAATTTAGCATAAGATGGTCTCAAGGTTGTCTTCATGCAGCCTCTTTCATGGCTAATTCTTCCTATGTTTTAAGCGCAGATTCTGTCGCAGTGCTTGCAAGTAAGTGTCGTAGATCGAAGCTCTGTTTTTCCGCTGTTTTCCTTTCGTCGTTGGCGCTTCTCAGCCTGCTTGTTTCTAAGGCTGTTCTCGAGCATTTTAGTTCTTTCCTTTATAATTTTCCTCCATGTTTTCCGGTCCTCAGCTATTTCTTCCCAGATGTTAAAATCTACTCCAAGCTTAGATAAGCTGTTTTTGCAGGAGTCTTTGTACCTCAATAATGGTCTTCCTCTTTGTCTCTTTCCCTGGGCAAGTTCTCCACAGAGAAGTTGCTTCGGAATCCGGTTGTCATCCATTCTCTTGACATGGTGGTTGTCATGCTTTGGAGGTTTGCCTGTGCCAACACTTCAACATTTGTAACCTTGTCACGCCACGAAATGCCTAAGATCTTGCGGCAGTATCTGAGATGGAAAATGTCGAGGCGCTTCCCTCGTCTGCTGTACAAGGTCCATGTTTCAGATCCATAAAGGAGTGTGCTGAGGACACATGCTTCGTAAATTTTGATCTTTGTTTTGATGGTTAATCTTTTGTTTTCCCATGCTCATTTTGTCAGCCTTCCAAAAGTTGTTGCTGCTTTCCCTATCCTGATGTTGATCTCATAATCAAGTGATGTTGTAGAGCTGATGGCAGACCCCAGGTAACAGAAATTGTCCACTGTCTTAAGTTCTTTGTCGTTCAGCCATATATGGCTCTGCTCTGCACCTTCTTGGGTAAGGATGACTGTTTTCGTAACACTGATGACCAAGCTAAAGACATTGCATGCTGTTGATAGGCGGTCCATCATTGTTTGTAGGGTTGATTCACTTTCAGCAACAAGAGCAGCATCATCGGCGAAGATAAAGTCTCGCACTGTTGTTTTGTTAATCTTGGTCTTGGCCTTGAGTCGAGTAAGATTGAAGAGCGACCCATCAGTTCTCCGGTTGGAGGAAAACATCGCCTGGTGACTCTTTGAATGCGTATTGCAGTAAGACAGCAAAATAAGTGCTAAAAATGATGATGATGATAATGATGATGATGATGATGATGATGATATTGATGATAATAATAATAATAATA
>NW_004797434.1:1244892-1247047 GCF_000002075.1 Aplysia californica | reverse complement strand
TTATTATTATTATTATGATGATGATGATGATGATGATATTATATCTCTTATATGGAATTGTTCCTCTTGTCCCCAACGCCACTGAGCCGGCTGCACCTTGTCAATTTGGTTTTACTATATTATTATTAAATTTGTCTGCCCTAAGTTAAGAGACCTCGCCCCCCTTAGAATTGTAAAGTTCTATCTGCTAAGAAGATCTACGTAGTTTTGAGGAATTTGATGTAAAAAATTTTGAGTTTCTCAAAATCACAAGCTTTTTCGAATACAGTTCTTCTTTGAATACCTTGAAAACGAATCCGAATAGTTTTACGATTTCGATAGAGCAAAATGAACACTTGGTTTCTGACCTCATGGTCTTAGTAACTCAAAATGGCAAAAGCTGCCAAATAGAACTTTGTTATTCTTAGGTAACAACCTGCCAGGGGGACACACGCACATACTATATCATGTATTGTTGTAAAATGTGTTCCAAATAAGGCTGGGGTAGACTCGAGGGGTGGTTGGTGGGCTCTCTGACATGGTTCGCTCCTTCTTTCCTATCAAACATCCATCGTCCTTATCTCACCCCTTTTTCTTTGGAATTGTTACTCCCTTGTAACACCTCTAATCTTTAGTACGTGGCTGGTTGGCGGGTGCTCCGGTGTGGTTTGCTCCTTCTCTCCTATCAAACATCTATCGTCCTGATCTCCCTTCCTTTTTTGTGTTTGTTACTCTCTTGTAACACCTCTAATCTTTGGTACTTACAATACCTTATTGTGACGCTAGTGCCGTAAATCTCTAAATCAAACTAGCCTAAAGAGGTAGACTAGGAGCAACTTACTTGGAGAGCCTAACAGATGGGTGACTATAGTGTGGTAAAAAATCCTAAAGGGTGGTTTCTACTGATTTTAAAAGGTTTACAGCTGAGACAAGTTTTTAAATCTTGCCTCAATTGTTGTGGGTAATATGACTAAATTAAGAGAAATTGAGACAGACTGCTGTACAAAGTATGAGTGATATTGATTCACCCGTTAAAAAGATATTTGAGGATAAGTTGTGCCACGAATTTTTGGCCGCACTATAATGTAGCTTTTCTGAGAGAATCCGTGCACAGGAATGAATGGAGAACCATGATTGCCGATGTTTGTGGCAGATCTGGTTCTTGATGTTGACTGTATTATTTGTGTTAGCTTTCATAGGACTTTTTATGGCACATACGTTATGACCTTTACTCTCTTTCCTTACCCGTTTGCCGAAGTGGGTGCACGCATATTTTGAAGTGGTTCTTCTAACCCTTTTGTTGAAGCGGTTTATGAGACATTTAATCGCAGAAGAGGTGTTCTAACATTATCCGGATTTTGCTAAAACGACTCATTGCCCAGCCCTAGTTCTGGTCATTCTACAACTCCCGAAGACGCGCTGTTTTACAAAAAAACAAAAACAAAAACAAAACAAACATAACTTCGTTATTCATACACTTTTCAATTAAAAAATTTTTTTTAAAAAAATCTGAAACTCACAAAGACAGACAAGAGTATGCGTTATAAGAATTATGAAAATTCGTATTTCTGATTTCTTTTTATTATTGCTCGAAATTTCCCTCAACATTGCTTTTGGTCTGTTGTTGATCGGACTCATAGATGTACACTATAGTTTAAAAGGGGGTAACTCTATGATCGGACTTTACACGCGTCCTCTTATCCCCCAAAGACTTAATTCTCAGGTTGTCGGCTGTAGGCCATAATAGTAGGCTGTAGTAGGCCTATGGCACACAAAGTAATTTTTATGAAGCACAAAACGGTCGCGTGCTGCAAGCCTGGCCTCAAGACTCAAGCTATGAAGGCATTTGCTGGAAGGCTGGACCTCAGTTTGAAATATAAGTGTTTTACGCCACTGGCGACACAATTTAGATAATTTAGGAGGCAGGCTTCAGTGCCAACCCATGTTGAGAGGGATAAAAACACCCCAGCACAAAGCATGAGTAAATAGTATTAATACTACTAACAATAACAATAATGATAACAATAATAACATTAGTAATAATAATAATAATAATAATAAAAATAATAATAGTAATAATGTTGCTGCTGCTGCTGCTGATGATGATGATAATAATAATACTAATGATGATGATTATAATAATATAAATAATAGGGATGACGATGATGATGATGAT
>NW_004797434.1:1243390-1244701 GCF_000002075.1 Aplysia californica | reverse complement strand
ATTATAATATTAATAATACTTGCATTTTTATAGCGCTTAAAAATTTCCTCCCAGTCGGGAATCGAACTGGGGTCACCTGCGTGCAACAGCAAAGTGCCTGACCGCTACACCACAAACGCTGGTGCATGCTACTTAGACAGCCACTATAAAGTTTACGAACATCTTCTATGGGTGGTTGGTGGGTGGTCTTGTGGGGTTTGCTCTTTCTTTCCTATCAAACATTTATCTTTCTTATCACTCTTCCTTCTTTTTTGTGTTTGTTACTCTTTCCTAACACCTCCGATCTTCAGCACTTATATGACATAATTGTATTGCCAGTGTCGTAAAACTCTGACTAAAACTAAAACTAAAACGAACATGGGGGCTTTCGAGGCCTAGAGGTTAAGGTGTTTATCCCTCTTTCAAAGGTCCCGGGTTCGAATCCCGGTAGCGACAAAACATTTTCTTCTCTAAAATTGTCTCCTTTTTATATCCTTCCTCCTTTCCTGCTCTCTAGCAATGTTCTGTCGTCTGCTTTCGTCTCCCCCTTCTGCCCCTACCCCGTCACCTCCTTTCCCCCTTCTGGGCTCCTGACTCTTTTTGCAGCCTTTCTATTGTTTCTCCTTGGCTCCTTCTTACTGCTGTCTGTCAGCCACACCCCTGATCTTCTCGTTGGAAAGATCTACACCTTGCCTTCTCGGAGAAGGGGGAAAATCTCGGAAGTCCCGTGTGCAAGTTGCGCACGTTAAAGATCCCTTGTTGGTCTAAAATCGATAAGAGTAGGCTGCGGCCGCCACCCGGGCAAAATTCAAAATTTTCTACACACTGAAAATGTTTAATATGTCCCGCGCGCTCATATGACCTTATGCAGTTGCGAGCGCCGTAAAACACTTACCAAAGAAAAAGAAAGAAAAAACCCCGAACATCTTCTATTCGTATCTTTTACTTCGTCGCTTGCCTCCCTCCCTCCTGCTCTGCTTGTGAATAAACGGAAATCTGAAAAGTGCGCCAAAAACAGAACCATACCTTTCAGTCGGAAATTCCCGAAATAAGTGCCTAATGCAGTAGCTCTGTCTGGATGTTTTTCTATGTGTATGTTGTAAGACTACGTGTTTTTTGTATACACTGACAAAGTGATCTTGCAATAGTTGCTTTCTGTGTAATGTAAGCTTCATGTGTGTCTTTTTTTATTTGTATAGTGTGTGGGTGCTTACGGATAGGTGTATAAGTATACGATTATTCTTGAGTGTGTGTGTGTCTGTGTGTGTTTGTTTGTTTGTGTATGTGTGTTTGTGTGTGTTTGTGTGTGTGTGTGTGTGTGTGTGTGTGTGC
>NW_004797434.1:1237343-1240425 GCF_000002075.1 Aplysia californica | reverse complement strand
TTCTTCTTCTTCTTCTTCTCTTTCTCTTCTCTCTCTTTCTTTCTCTCTCTCTCTCTCTCTCACTCTCTCTCTCTCTCTCTCTCTCTCTCTCTCTCTCTCTCTCTCTCTCTTTCTGTCTCTCCCTCTATGAGTGTGTGAATGAGCGTGTATGTGTAGGTATGTTCGTAAGTGTAAGAACAATGTATTTATATGTTAGATCTGTTTCCACTTTAATTGCAGATTTTCATTCTAAGACTGAAGAATGCGATTCATAACAACCTGCTCAAAACTTTTGCCAAGCGGAAATTCCGAAGCTCATTATGTAATATAATGACAAACCTGGCTGCATTTCCTATCGATAAAGATATTTAAATGCGATTTAAAATATCTCATTAAGACCCTTAGCAGCAAGATGACGAATGAATGGATTAGCTGTGAAAATCATGACGTTCATACGCTAAGGAAAGACATTGATCAGCAAGGTAGAATAGAATAAATAATAAGTGCGAAAACGGAAAAAACCAATATTATATATCTTCATTTTTATAATATGGAAAGGTGAAAGAAGTAAGATTCTGCTTGAACAAACATGGGTTTAAAAAGTATCGGGGACCCTGCTGAAATAGGAATGTTTCGATACTTTAATTGCATATCACGAATACTGGGTACCTTCTAAAAAAGGGAGATATTTCAGTGTCATTTTTTGTTCTTTTCAAAGCGTATGATATTAAGTCAAGAGGGCAGTGATTCTGTATTTTGTCTGAGCTTGACTCAGCGGTAAACGCACAGGGTTAGTTTCTATGGCAGACCAAATAAAACGGGTTATAGTGGTCTGGTGGTTCTTTTTTCAGCCGGAAACGTCAATCCATAGGCTGAAAAAAGAGAGTTGGACTGAGAAAAAAAAGGACTCCTACAGCAGGCAAGAGGCTATAGATTAGAAGTGGCACCCTACATGAGTAGAAAAACAATGTGTTATAATATATTTTGTGTCTGATAATCATCATTATCAATTGCCAGATCTTAAATGGATAACACCAATCATGGTTCCCAATCCATTTCTTTGCTCGGATGCTCTAACCCCTCCCCCTCTTTTTTTACGCTAGAGTTAAAGCAGAGAGTTTACAGTAATACTACTGTAAACCCTCTCTGGTTAGAGTCTATATCAAAACCCGTTCTACCCAGCCAGGCCTTCCAACTTGCGAGAGGCAGAAAGCTCTTTCTCCCCTCGACCGCCTAGAGGCACAAGAGGACGGGTAAAGTAAAGTAAGTAAGTCTATATTAACCTGGATTTTCCCGTCACCCACTTTTCAGATTTTCCAAATACATTGATCTTGGTCTACCTCTGTCTCGCTTGCCGTCCATTTTTTCCAGTGAGAGAAAGTGATATAAATTTTATTTTGCTATGCCACGTAATTCTTTGGATAATGACAAACCCAGACAAGGCAGCCCGGAAGTCCGTAATACCATGCCAAGGTATAGCCTGTCGGCAGCCTCTTGTTTATACTGAAGAAAAGGTTAAAGGGCGAAAGGTCATGGAAATAGGGTCAGCTTTCATATCTATGTTTACTCTACCCATTTTCTCTTTCTTAAGGCTAAATGAGGGGAGAAAATAAAATAACGAGGACCGAGCCTTGGCATTTCTACAGAACAGGAGCGTGTTTAGAAACCCGTTCTTATAGAGGAGGGTAAAAGAAGAGAGGTATAAAAAATAGGAAAGCAAAATATTAGCGTATACGCGAGGCACGATTTTCCCGTTCTCGTGAGAAAACAAAAGCGACTTCGCTTTTCATGCTGAAGAGTTCCTTAACTCCCAGTTTAGAAGTTGAGACAGCGCGTCGGTTCCGCTGGCTCACGTCATCACTTGACTGTTAACATTAACAGTCATATCATAAACCTACCAAAACCTAGCCTATCCATCTTGTACATAATACAACTGTATATCTATGACAATGGCAGTGACAATGACAATGGCAATCTTTATTCATCGCACAGGGAAAAAGTTGTCTAGGTTGTTACTTGTGTGACTTGTTACTTGTGTGAAGGACCGACTTCACTGCACAAGGGGCATCCCCATAAGCACTCCGTCCTCTGAAGAAGGGGTCTTGGTTGTATACAATGGCAATGGATGTTACAAAGGTTAGGTGCACTCACGTATACACACAACAAGACAGGACATTAGTAATTACATGTTTTACGTACTGAAACAAACCCGCTCCGTAAACCATTATCTCTCTCTCTCTCTCTCTCTCTCTCTCTCTCTCTCTCTCTCTCCCCCCCCCCCATTTATTATATGGATCACTCATTTCTACTCACCAGTTTGGCGTTTATTTATTTATTTTTTAAATGTTAAAAAGGGGCGGGGTTATAAGGACGTTTGTAATACTGCAAACTTAGATGACACAATTTCCTGCTTACAAAGGAGGAATCATCTTCCCTGTACTAAGAAATACATTAAACAAAAAACAATTTAAAAACATTTTGGCTCCTAACGGGTTGCTATGATATTGCGTTGCATGAACGAACATCTATATCTCCTGTATAACTTAAGGAACGCACTGTGAAAATAACGAATTTTACTTTGAGTGACTTATTTTCCTTCAGCAGATGGCCTCGACTGTATTATTAGTTTATTCCCAGAAGCCGTAATGGTGTTCTTTTACTTTTTCAAGGATTTACTTGTACTTTTTGTCCCATCTCTCTTTTTTTGTGTTGGTAATTGTTTTACTGTGCTCGCAGCTTCATAGGTCATAATATGAACGCGCGGGACACATTGCACATTTTTCAGTTGGTAGGAAATTTTTGAATTTTGTTCTGGTTGCGGCCGAAGCTTACTCTTATCGATTTCAGCACCACCAGGGGATCTTTGACGTACGCAACTTGCACATGGGACCTTCGAGATTTTTCTCCCTTATCCGAGAAGGCTAGGTGTCAGATCTTACCTACCATAAGGTCAGGGGTGTGGCTGAAAGGTAGCGGTGAGAAGGAGCCAAGGAGTTAGTTTGCAAGAGTTTAATGGCGCTGGTATATGCATATAGAGCCAAGGAGTAGCAGTAGAAAGGCTGCCGAAAGAGCCAGGAGCCAAAACGAGGGGGCAAGGGAGGAG
>NW_004797434.1:1232887-1234764 GCF_000002075.1 Aplysia californica | reverse complement strand
AGGTTAATCAAGTACATGAAGAAACCTGTCGTGGTAAGTAGCCTCGTCCAAAAGCGATCAACCAGACCAGCAGTGCCCTTCGCTGACAAAGCGCATTTTCTTATAAATTCACAGCAATTTTGAGAAATCGACGATTTTTGGGTTGTTTCTCGGAGTATCTATTGAACACAGGGAATGCTATTCTCTTCAGAGTATGGGATCGTGGGTGGTTGGCAGGCGCTCTGTTGTGGTTTGCTCCTTCTTTCCTATCAAACATCTATCATCTTTATCTCTCCTCCTTCTTTTTTGTGTATGTTACTCTCTTGTAACACATCTATTCTTCGGCACTTACATAACCTCATTGTGTTGCAAATGCCGTAAATCTCTTACTAAAACTGAGAGTATGGGATCAAGCGTTGATATACGTTGCAAAATAGTTCAGATATTACTCTTATAAGAAACCTGAAAATCGTTGATTTCTTGAAGAAACTGCTGTGAATAAGAAAAAGGCGTTTTGTCAGACAGGCCAGCCGGCAGTGGCGATGCGTTTTCCAGCGACAGCTCAGGTCACTGACCAAGAGGATTCGGCACGACTGGTCAAGCTAGTTCTGGATCTCGTGTCTGATGAAAAAAAATGAACCGGCGGTGAGCTGTGATGTGTTTGCGTTAATAACGTTTTGGTTGACCTCCCTGTGAGATGGTAGAGATACGGCCGGTAAAAGCGATTCAACCCTTTTGATTTGACATGCTCGTGTGTAGAAGTATGATGAGGAAAAATATAAGAATCGCCCCCCCCCCCCACTCACTCAGGAATTTCACATAAAATAGACTACATGAATTATGTATACTGAATATTATTATATTGTTATATGTTTGCTTGCCTTTTTTTGTGTATTTTGTCATTTATGTTTTTACTTAATTAGAGTTTTCAATAAGTCAATATAGGTTGGTTGTCTTTATTTTTCTTTGCGTTCCGAGTATTTTCTCTAATCTTCGGCACTGATTTGACCCATTGTGTTACAAGTGCTGTACAATTCTTATTCCAACTGAACACAATTACCTGTCACACATTCAGAATAGTTTCCTTGGAAACTGGAGATTGATGTTCCTTGTGCCGTTGATAATTTTTTTCCAGTAAAATCAACACACAAAAATGTGTTTTTAATAGACATGAAAGGTGTAAGGCCAAAAAAAAAAAAAAAAAATTAAAATCCAACAAAAATTGACTACTGGGTGAGCTTTTATCGGTTTCTTCAATTTCGTTTTTAAATTTGATGAGCACCTGATTTCATCACGATGACTGACAATTAACCGTTGGTGACTCCTGAGCTAGACAAGCGAGAGCCGCTTTCACTTCGACGAATTTTCTTACAACCAGTTATGTCACGGAAAAAGAATTCGTGTCTTTCTGTCAGACGTGCATGCTTTATCATTTTCCCATAACAGTCTTCATTTATTTTCGCAATTTACGCTACTGTTTTCTCTTTGCAAGATGAAAGGGCAATTCCACGCAAAGAGCTAGCTGCTTCAAGACAAATTTTCACATTCGTATTATTTCCTAACAGTAACAGATGGGGGCACCCCATCCCTACAACTAACACAACTTGAAACAGTGAAACGCGATCTCCCATTTTCTCTGCTGAGGTAATCATCTTAAATCATCGAGGAAAGCAAAAACAAAAACAAACAAAAACAAAAAAAATATTTAAAAAAAAAAGCCTTGTGCAGTGCAGGTGCACTTAGAAAAAGTTTTACTACGTGCATTTCATGGATGAAGAACATATTTTTGTTTGTTTTGAAAAATGATCTGTGAAGAATAGAGAGAGAGAGAGAGAGAGAGAGAGAGAGAGAGAGAGAGAGAGAGAGAGAGAGAGAGAGAGAGAGAGAGAGAGAGGATA
>NW_004797434.1:1220172-1232062 GCF_000002075.1 Aplysia californica | reverse complement strand
AGGAGGAGGAGGAGGAGGAGAAGAAGAAGAAGGAGAAGAAGAAGAAGAAGAAGAAGAAGAAGAAGAAGAAGAAGAAGAAGAAGAACAACAACAACAACAACAACAACAACAGCAACAACAACAACAACGACGACGACGACGACAACAACAACAACAACAACAACAACAACAACAACAAGTAAAACAACAACAACAACAAGAAAAACAACAACAGCAACAACAACAGCAACAACAACAGCAACAAAAGCTCCTTCGCTTTCTAGGATTGGTGGTAATAGTAGCTAGTCTGAAGTGTTATCGCTTGTTAACTTTCGTCTAATAGCGCTCAAAACAAGATAAAAATAAAATTGCTCTGTTTAATCTTTGCATACGGGTCTTAAAGTTGGGAGTCCAAAAGAATCCAAAACCTCATTCACAATGGTCACCGCAAACTAAGGTCTGATGTTAGCATAAAACGGGTTAAAAAATAATGGGTTATTTACTGCATAGATCTACACCTAAAAGTTGACTTATGATTATTTCCCTTAACACCACGGTTGAAACGTTTGCCGAGGAAACACGATATTCATGAGACGGGGTGAGTAATTTTTGAGACTCACGTGGAGCGCGTAGAGACGTCTAGACAGCCGGGGAATGAGATCTGCAAGCTTACACTGAAATATGGGGGCAGGGCGGTGTCGCTGTCTCAAAATGAGCAATAATTTGAAGTCAAGGTTACTAGACTATAGGAAGTCATTTTTATTTTATTGATCCTGCGTATTCATCCAAAAAGCGGTTTTAATATAGGGCCCAAGGAGAACTTTTTATTATTATTGATGGATCAAGATTTTTGGAAAAAAGTTTTTGTTTGGTCGCTGGCCCGTAGAAGTACCATGTAAAGTTTCGTAGGCATAGGTAAGTTTCTAAATGTGCTAGATTTTTTTAAAACGCGATCAGGCGAAAGAGATCAAGCTTAGTTTACTTTTGAGGCAGGACTTTCGAATTAATCTTCCTTCTTCAATATACTTAATGAACTTAGCCAAGTAGGCGGAGAGCCTCGAAAACTCCACAGAGAACCCAATTTCAAGAAAACCCCAATGGGAATTCGAACCAAAAGCCATGCGCATCACAGTCACACACAGTCCAGCATGATATCAACTGAACTAGCGGCGAACCTCTTCGCTTTCTTTAGATAACACTTACTGATTACAAAATACAATATCTTTTAATCGGTTACTTTTGCATCTTTTAACCCCCCCCCCTCCCAAGTCCCCCCTCCAAAAAAAAGACCAACCTCCCCCCCCCCCCTATAAACCCCCTCAAAAAAGACCCCAAAAGGAGCGCCCCCAATAAAAACAACAACAACAACAACAAACACCCCCCAAAAAAAAACACAACAACAACAACAAAACAACAACAACAACAACAACAACAACAACAACAACACCTCCTAATTCGATCTATAGAGGTTTACGGTGCGGTTGGGGCTAGTGAGAATCTACAGCGGAGTGCACATTTCGCTCAGCTTTCCTAGCGAGGGAGATTCCAAATATCCCGCAGCTGAGATAAAAATTCTGTATTCATGTGGTTTTAATACCTTAGAACACCATTCCAAACTCAGTGTAAGAGACTCAAACCTGTTTTAAATTCCTGCACGTGGTTTGAAAGATTCATTTGATGATGTAGGCTATTACTGTCAGCTTCTAGCTTCTCTTCATATCATTATAATTGAAATTCTTTTATGAAAGTGATATATCTTTCACATTTACCACATGTGTTTTTTTACCATTCCTGCGTAGCAACGAGATGTTTCCCATAGGCACGGTAAAGTATTAACTTATCTTATCTTATCATATTATTATCTCATTCTTATATGTTTCTGAGGTCAAGTCGTTTTACTATCAATAACAAAGTACAGTTGGTTGATAAAGGTTTTCAGCGTTCGTAACAAATTGCCATGTCATAAAGAGTGGAATTGCCCAGAATTGCTTTCTGTGGCTGATTTATCTGTTTCTGTCTTCTTTGTCCTCCCCCCCCCCACACACACACTCGTACATACACCCAAAACACACGACAAAACAAAACCAACAAAAACACCCCCCAAAAAAACCAAAACAAACAACAATATAAAAATAAAACAAAACTATACTCACAAAAAACAACAACAAACAAAAAGAAACAACCCCTCCACAAAAACAACAACTAACCAAACAAACCCAAACACCCTCGAGGGGTATTGCCTCTGTGCCAGCCTATCTTGTGTCGGGCGACTGGCATTCTGAGTGAGCAGTCAACCGAAACGTGAGTGTAGGCAGGGAAGGAGGGAGGGAGGGAGGGGGGGGGTGGTGCAACCACTGCAAGAGCATTTTGTTGAGGGGACAAAAGAACAAAGATTGAAAGAAGACGGATCAAATGAAACGGCAGAATTATAATGGAAGCACAAAATTGACTTATGTATAGGTCGATACAGTAAACTTATAATTACGAAAAACTACAATCAGGCCAAAGTGACATGCAACATATACAAGCGCACGTAGACACTTAAAATATTTTAAAAAGAAAATAAACAAATTAAAAATAAAAACCCAACCTCAGCCCACATCTTACTAGCCAAGACGATGGCAATATCATCATCAATAACAACATCATCAACAACAATAATAATTATAACAACAACAAAAATATTGACAGCAACAACAACAACAGCAAAAGCAACAACAACATCGTTATCATTATCAACAACAACAATTACAATAACAATAGCAAGATCAACAACGACGACAACAACAACAACAATAACAACAACAACAACAACTACAATAACTACTTCATCAGCAACAACAACAGAACAACAACAACAACAACAACAACAACAACAACAACAACAGCATCAACAGCGAAAAACGAACACCCACACTTGTCACTTGTGTGCATATGCATACATGTACAGACAGACAGACAGACAGACTGCCCGACAGACTGCCAGACAGACAGACAGACAGACAGACAGACAGACAGACAGACAGACAGACAGACAGACAAACAAACAAACTGCCAGACAGACAGACAGACAGATAGACAAACACACACACACACATACACACACACACACACACACACACACACACACACACACACACACACACACACACCTACACACAGGCTACACGTCATGCTACATAATGATATCTCGCCCCCATCACTTGCAGGTCACGCTGACTTCCTTTGGGTTGTAACCAAAGAAATCAACTCCCTGCAGGCACGCCCTCATAGCAAAAGCAAAAGCAGAAAAAACCCAAAACCAAACAAAGTAAAAAAAGATGACCCCCCCCAAAAAAAAAAAAAAAAAAAACCCTAGAAAAACCGAGACATATTCCAGCACACAGAACAATTCAAAACGAGCTTTTTTAACATTGATGATTATGATTATATTGTTGACTGGTGAAATATTATTTTTTTGGGCTCTCGTGGTCTAGAGGTTACGGTGTCGGTCTCTCATTTAATGGGTCCCGGGTTCGAAACCTGACTGCGACGGAACATTCCTTTTCTAAAATGTTTTCCTTTCACCTCCTTTCCTGATGTTCTGTCGTCTGCTTTCGTCTCCACTTTCTGCCCCCTCCGTCCGCCTTCCCCTTTGCCCCCACGTGTGGGCTCCTGACTCTTTTTGCAGCCTTTCTGCTGGTACTCCTTGGCTCCTTCTTACTGCTGTCTTTCAACTACACCCCAGATCTTATGGTAGGTAAGATCTAACACCCATCCTTCTCGGATAAGGGTGAAAAATCTCGGTGGTCCCGTTTGCAAATTGTGCATGTTAAACATCCCTTGGTGGTCCTACAATCGATAAGAGTAGGCTTTGTGGCCGCCACCAGGGGAAAATGAAAAATTCCTACCAAACTGAATAATGTTTAACGTGTCCCGCGCGTTCATATGACCTTATTAAGCAGCTGCGAGCGCCGTAAAATACTTACAAAAAATAAAACAGAAGGAAAAAAAATCCATTTCCTTGTAACTCAACCGGCTTGTCATAAGGGTAGCGTTTTCGTTCCTTAGGGAAGTCTCTATTTCGACTGCTTCGTGAAAGACACCGCCACAGGCCATTGTGGAATGTGACGTATGACGGATTTGAGTCTTACATTGAAGCAAATATTATAGTAGTTTACATACAAGATGGTTCACTCCTTTCTATGAGCCAATTAAAAAAGTGTTCTCAAAATACGGTGGCACCCTCTTCGAAAAAGCGCGGACTTTGCGAACAGAGTTTAAAGTGAAACTAATAAGTTGTGCTATTCCTATTCTTCTTCTGGAAAAACGAAACAGAACTTCAAAACAAAAACTTCAGCGCCATCTGAAGCAATGCGCGGACTTCTGGGGACACTTTTTTGGCTGAGTGAACTATCTTGTATGTATGATCTTTGACTGAACAGCTGATTTGATGTAATTTTTAAAAAATAGAAATGACCTCGATACAACGTGTAGTTCGATTTTTCATAGGCCATTCAAGAATATTCATAATTTTACAAGCTCAACTCCTTAACGAGTTGCAAACAACATAACAGTTAGAGATTTTTTTTAGGAAAGGCCTAGGAATAAATCGAAGGAACTAATAAGAACAACAAGCCGGAACCAGCAGTTTCAAATGTCTTCTGAGAAAGTTCTGGTAAAAAAACAACAATAACAACTGTGGTCTCTATTTGTCAGGCAGATTGCAAAGATTGAAGTACTCCAATTAAAACGATTGTTTATTTATAATAATAATAAATAATAGATAATAGATAGCATTTGTATAGCGCAAATCCCCGCTCAACAGCAGGCTCTATGCACTTTACACTATATTATTACCCCAGCAGACCATAGAACACTCCGAAACATTCTCAGCTTCCCTGGAAGCATACAGTGCAAGCAGCTGATTAAGCGCTCAAACACTAACATACTGACAAGATCTTTCGCTGTCTATAGCCGGGTACCCATTCCCACCTGGGTGAAGTGAGGAAAATTCGTGTAAAGTGCCTTTCCCAAGGACACAACGTCGGGTCCCTGACGGGATTCGAACCCTCGACCTTACGGTTGCGAGTCCGAGAGCCTAACCACTAGGCCACCGACGCCACCGACATTGTTCCGATTAATCTTTCTATGTTTACGTATGTGGTTGGATATCTTCACGTGTAGTTTGTAGGTCTCGCTTCTATTCTTTCCTGTCAATCTGTTTTACTCTTTCTTTGGTTATAAAAAGAAAGAAACTTTGTTGTCATTTTCCTTTGTATTTTAGGCCCACGTTTGCAGGCTGGCCATATTGTAAGAATTCCTAAATTTCAGAATCCAGAAGGCAGCATATTATTTGGTCGCTTTTAAGGACAAGTGTCCTAATCCAGATTTCGGAGGGTTCCAGAAATCTAGACCTACACCAAAAGTGGACATTGCCCTAGCTATAGGAGAAGTTTGGTTTCATTTTTGTGTATAGTTGTTTGGTTATAGAAAAAACTCCCCTTGTCTTTTAAAGAAACTGAAATAGGATTTTTTAAAAAACCTTTACCTTCGATTTTCTCAAAACAGCATTTTTCGGGATAGCTCTCTTTTGCCTAAAAGCGACCACTTATCCTGAGCTGTACTCTGTAAAGCCCGAATGTTAGTTCACAAAAAAGTTTTTAAAAAGCGCTCCAATGCAAAGTCGCTAAAAATGTCTCCGAAGGGCTGCCGCATTATCCCTAGACATGAGAGAGCAGAGCTCGTGACAGATCCAAGTGAAGGGGAGCAGTCACAATGTGCAACAAGTCATCATTATTATGAGGCTTTACATTTATTGTGAGGCGTGCTGACTAAATTGTTACTTTCTCGCAATACACAAATAGAGATATTGGCCCCAAATCGACACTAGAGTCAAATTTCTAGATTTTCAGTTGATGCCATACTCTTTCATGCAGTTGCGAACGCCGTTAAACACTCCCCCCCCCAAAAAAAATAAATAAATAAATAAAATAAATAAATAAATAAACAAATAAAAAATAAAACAACAAAAAGCCAAAACAAAACAAAAAACAAGAAACCTCTTTCAGTATAACATGTCTTTTTAATATTTCATACTTATCATCATCATCATCCGGTGCCTTGCTGACTGGCGTGGGCAATCATGAACCTCCACTTCACTCTGTCTTGCGTTGCAGCAATGGTGTCTGTTGTTCTTGCTGCTCCTAGCCATGTTGTAATCTTGTCCAGTATCTTTTCCCTCTGTCTGCCTCTGCCTTTCTTTCCATTGAACTTGCCTGTTGTTACAATATTCTCCAATGTTCATACTTATAATAAACAGTAAAAACTTTCCACAGGGACCGAATCCAGGAAGTAACTCATTTTGTCAGCACGCTTCACATTAAGAAACGCTAAAGCTAAGTAGGAATCCTAGCTGTACTCATCCACGAGTGGAAATGAAGCTTTTTAAAAGCTGAAAAATGTGGCAAACTCTTCTTTGCCAGAATTGGTCTCATTGGCCCCGTAAGAAGCCGCAAATCTTATTATATGTACCTCTTATTTCTTCTATCTTGCTTAAGAAATTATACTATTCTTCTCTGCGTATACATTGGTCATCGTCAGACATTAACAGACGTATCTTTTGAATTATCGTTATTGTTATTGTTATTATTATTATTATTATTATTATTATTATTATTATTATTATTATTATTATTATTATTATTATTATTATTATTAGTATTATTATTATTATTATTACAATAATAATAATAATAATAATAATAATTATTATTATTGACGATCCCTGAAAGTAAACTCTCTCTCTCTCTCTCACTCTCTCTCTCTCTCTCTGTCTCTCTCTCTTTCTCCCTCTCCCCCCTTCTCTCTCTCTCTCTCCCTCTCTCTCTCTCTCTCTCTCTCTCTCTCTCTCTCACACACACACACCCACACACCCACTTACACACATACGTACCAGGCTGTAGAGGCAAGACAATCGCATCGCCGAACAGATATCTCGGATTTGTTCTTTTGTTTGTTTTGTTTTGGTAAGTGTTTTACGGCGCTCGCAACTGCATAAGGTCATATGAGCGCGCGGGACACACTAAACTTTTTCAGTTGGTAGGAAATTTTGAATTTTGCCCGGGTGGCGGCCGAAGCCTACTCTTATCAATTTTAGACCACCAAGGGATCTTTAACGTGCACAACTTGCACACGGGACCTCCGAGATTTTTCGCCCTTGTCCGAGAAGGCTAGGTGTAGATCTTTCCTACCAGAAGATCAGGGGTGTGGCTGAAAGACAGCAGTAAGAGGAAGCCAATGAGTAGCAGTAGAAAGGCTGCAGAAAGAATCAGGAGCCCAGAGGAGGGGGCAAAGGAGGTGAAGGGGTGGGGGGCAGAAAGAGGAGACGAAAGCAGACGACAGAACATTGCTAGAGAGTAGGAAAGGAGGTGAAAGGAGACAAATTTAGAGAAGAAAATTTTTTTGGTCGCTACCCTGATTCGAACCCGGGACCTTTGAATGAGAGGCGAACACCTTAACCTCTAGGCCACGAGAGCCCCCCGGATTTGTTCCCATAGAATACCAGAGCTTTGTTTTCAAAAGCTTCCACATTTTTAAAGAACTAAATCCGGCTTGAGGTGTTTTAGTAGGAGTTTTACGTCACTTGCAACAAAATTAGGTCATATAATTAACGTATATTAGAGTTGTAAAACGAGACTAACAAATGCAAAAAAGAAGGGGCAGAGGTAAGGACAATAGACGTTTGAAAAGAAAGAAGGAGCAAACCACAGCAGAACATTCGCTAACCGACCACTGGCTTGGAAACATTTCAAAAGTATACCAAGAAAGCAATTTTTACGCATTTGAAAAACTAACATAAGCTAGGCCCTAATACGTAATAATATAAACACCCACCCCCCAAAAAAAGATTATCTGTACAAATAACCACTTCTCATTCCCCCCTCCCTTTTTTGCATTTTTTTGGTACCATAATAACAGCCCCCCCCCCCCCCCCCCCCCCCCCGTGCAGAGCCATTGACAATTAGTGGCTTTAGTCCATTCCCAAAGGGGGGATATTAACATTTGTTCTTATGCGCAGTGGTTAGATTAATGGGCTGATTTATCAAAGTCATGCTCATACTGTGCCGGACAACATAGGGGTATCTGCTGCTTTTTCTTTCCTTATCATTACTATCGTCATTTTTCCTCTACTTGTTTTGTATGTTTGTCACTCTCTCGTGAACTGTTATTTCTGGGGTGCCTTGATAGTCGAAGCAGACATTGTGCTGTTGAAGCAAGAGAGGTGAGCAGAGTAAGCCTGATTCCCAGTAAAGACTCCTCTGTTGACATCCACCCCTTGACGTTCATATGACCTTATGCATTTGCGAGCGCCGTAAAACCTTACTTAAACAAACCATAATAACGCTCTAAATTTTGGGGGTCTCATTTCAGAGTTGGGATCACGACGGATGCCCTGTGAAAGCGCACACGTCTTGAGCTGAGAAGAGTAGTCATCATGGCTTAGAATCCTGATTGTGAAATACGGAAAACCTCCCTTTTTCGGGGACTTCTCTGCAAGTTCCTGATTACCCCAGAAACAGGACATAAATACTGGTAAGTGACGCTAATATTACCCGGTATGCTTTGAGTCGGTGGAAAAATTAAACATTTAGTGGTCACTCGGACTATTTGCTGTTTTCAACATTCATGATGATAATATTGTTTGCATAATATAAAAAAAGCGTGCTGACAAAATGAGTTTCTCCTCGGAATCAAGCCCTCTGCAAATCTATTAATCACGCTTATAGGTGAAGTTTTTACAGTTTATAAATATGAAATAATAAAAAGCATGTTACACTTAATTAACATGCCATCAATAGAAAATCTACAAATTTGACCTTTTAAGTGTCCGTTTTTGGCCGATATAATGATTTGTGGATTGCGAAAAGTAATTCATTTTGTCACTGATTATGTTCACGTACAGTCGAACTCGCTCTGACAACCAAATGTTCAAGACGACCACCGGTACTAACCTACAACCACCCTTTGCGACTTTTCTATTATAGTAACACTGTCGAAAAAGAACACCTGTCTGAGACGGCCACTTTTTTTCGACAAAGGGTGATCATCTCAGACAGGTCAGACTATACAAGTATTTGGAAAGTCTTAGGATTAACTTTGAACGTATTTTTGTTTCAGTTTCTTATTAACTGATATGCGTTTGGTAGAGCTCGGCGAAGAATCAATTCCGGAACGGATTCCCGCGATTGGGTTACAGAAGAAAACAGAGGCGAAGCGTCTATATAATCAACTAATCACTGTTTCCCTTCCTAATTTTGAAACATTGTCACAGTCAAATTCACCCATAAACGTAAACTTCATAAATTAAATGTAAAAAGACGTTCATAATCACCAATGAACAGTATGCCTAGCATTCTAAACGGTTTCATTGCCACTGCAGTAGCCTGTTCACCCCTCTTGGGTCACTCCAAAAGCAGCCACAAGCTTTGATTAAGTAAGCTTAAAGTGAGACAGGAAGAGTCTACGAACAGAGATGAAGGGAACATGTGCATAGCAGTCATTGCCACATATACCCTGTTCACCCCTTTCGGGCCACAGTTATAATCAGTCTCAAGCACTGATTAGGTAAGCTAACTATTACACTGGTCGAGTCTACCTCACAGATGTGAGGGGAACTAACTCCTAATAATCTCTCACTGCTACTACTGCTTGTTTTTTTTCCTCGACTTTTTACTGCCCTATAATCAGATCGTGACCTCGATTATGACAAGGCTCGTGGCCGCGAAAGGCTAAACAAAAAACAGCCAAATGAGAAATTTAAAAAATGATAATTGTCATGTTCTACCAAAGAGTTAAGACTCCCTGGTAAATCTATAACATATAGATCTAGTACTGACATCTCTGCTTCTTTGCTTTGTGTTTGTGTATTCACATCTAAAGTTAAATTTAATTTTAATTGGAATTGATATTAAATAAGATACTTTCACGATTATTTTGGCGGTTGAAAATACAATAATGAATTCCGGATTGGTTTTCATTCACAACTCTGAGTCGCCGCCTCGAGAAAGGTTGTTGTGTGATATCCCCAGGCCATATCTGGTCCCGTTTTACTTTGATTACCCTGTCAAACAAGTCAGCCTTCGCCCCTGGAAGAAAAGTTCCTATTCCTTTTTACGTAAACCAACGGTTACCAGTTACTTTATTCATTAAAATCTTTTTCAAAAGAATTTATTTTGGAAGGGAAACAATGGTGGTTCGCAGTGTTCCGAAATCAAGGTTATCCTTAATACTGAAGATGCCCCAAGCCAACCAGGTAACCACCGGGAGAAATCACATCATTTGAAAATAATTGGGCTCGGAGTTGATTCCTACGATTTTTAGTTTTCAATAATTGGGAACCTAACTGCCCACACTAGCATTTTGGGGCAGGATGAAAGAGAGAGAGAGAGAGAGAGAGAGAGAGAGAGAGAGAGAGAGAGAGAGAGAGAGAGAGAGAGAGAGAGAGAGAGAGAGAGAGAGAGATTGGGGGGGGGGGGCAGCAGGATTTGTTACCATGGCTACTACCCACATAATCTCAGAGCATTGAATGAAAAATATTGCCAATATAGAGAAAGTAGAGTGAGTACAGGCTTAACGTGTTTGTCAGCTTTGACTAGGGAGGCCAACGTCTTTGATGGAAAGGGAAAAAATGTGTGTCTTGCGGTGAAATCAGGCTGTTATCAAAACCATGAAATCAGACAAACCGACATTTTCGGCCCTGTACACAACTTTTATCATTTAAAAAATCCAAAGCTTTTACAGGCATTTAAAACACGTTTCTGTGTACTTTTGTCAGAAACAGAAACGTTGGTTAAAGCCACTAAAAATGTTAATTTGGCAGTTTCCAAGGACTCTCAAGTTTTGGTATTCACCAAACTTTGGCAACAATTTTCTCGCTAATTTTACTTCTGACATCAGGCGAATCCCACCGTACCTCCTTCAATCACAAAAAGACTTCTGTTCAAGAGAGATGGGTATTGTTTTCACAAGAAGCTAGACGAATAAACAAGCTTTAAGATTATAGCAATAACTCCATAGGCCTAAAAAATGACGAACACCTGATCTCGCTTTTGTCATGACACAAACAGAGAGATGACTGCCTTGCATTCACCCAACATAACAACAACAAAGATGAAACCCTCCAAACAAAAACAAACAAAACAAAAAACAAAATAGCAAACAAACACCAAAACATGAACACAACACCCAACCCCACCCCTCTCCCGACCCCACCCCTCTCCCAACCCCCTGTTTCCAATCTGACTCAACCTGCGCAGTTGGAGACACACAAACCGTTTGTCTTTCGTAATAATTTGGATACCGAGAAAGGTCGACATGATGTTTCAATGTTTACGACTGTTACAGTAATTTGTAAAATGCTAAGAGCGTTCTTTCCAGTGAGGGAAATTATGACTCAAACATCTCATTGTACAGATAAGATGGAGAAAAGATTTCACGTTACACGAATCTAAATGTTTGTACAAAATGTAGACGATGAAGGGACTCTCATTCAAAAGTCCCGGGTTCGAATCCGGGTAGCGACGGTACATTTTCGTTTCTAAATTTGTCTCCTTTCACTTCCTTTCCTGCTTCCAAGCAATGTTCTGTTGTCTGCTTTCGTCTCTACTTTCTGCCCCCACCCCTTTGCCCCCTGATCTGGGCTCCTGACTCTTTCTGCAGCCTTTCTTCTGCTACTACTTGGCTCCTTCTTACTGCTGTCTTTCAGCCACACCCCTGATCTTCTGGTAGGAAAGATCTACATCTAGCCTTCTCGGACAAGGGTGAAAAACCTCGGAGGAACCTCGTGCAAGTTGTGCACGTTAAAGATCCCTTGGTGGTCTAAAATGGAAAAGAGTTGGTTTCGGTCGCCACTCTCAATTCAAAAGTTCCT
>NW_004797434.1:1217142-1218190 GCF_000002075.1 Aplysia californica | reverse complement strand
GTATAGAACTACGAAGCGGGGAAACTTAGGACAACTCCAGGCGTCTATCGTCCTTATCCCTCTTACTTCTTTTCTGTGTATGCCAAAACTACACTACGCTTCAACCTGTTTCAAGCTCACTTTGAGCACAAGAGATTAACAGGTGGGTGGGTGACGAGTGCTCTGGGGTGGTCTGCTCCTTCTTTCCTATCAAACATCTATCGTCCTTATCTCTCTTATTTCTTTTCTGTGTAATGTTACTCCCTAGTAACACCCCTAACCTTCGGCACTTAATATGACCTATTTGTATTGCAAGTGCCGTTAGACATCACATCAAGCTGCCCCCGGGGCAGTGCCACTGACTGTAGTGTCTTTGGGTCATTCCCAAATGGGGGGACATTTCTCGTTCAAGCTTCGTAGAATTGTAAATGGGCTGACTCATGTCACGCTCATAACTGTGCCTGATCTCCAACAGGGAACTGCTGCTTTTTCTTTCCTGATCCTTACTATTGTCATTTGCCTCTACTTCTTTTGTATGTTTGTCACTCTCTTGTGACCTGCTATTTTGGGGTGCCTTGTGCTGTTGAAGCAAGAGAGGTGATCAGTCTAAGTCTGATTCCCTGTAAAGACTTCTCTGTTGACACCCACCCCTTGGCGCTCATATGACCCTATGCAGTTGCGAGCGCCGTAAAGCCCTCTACTATAAAAAAAACCCCACACAAAAACTGAACTACGCTTCAACCTGTTTCAAGCTCACTTTAAGCACAAGAGATTAATTGGTGGGTGGTTGGAGGATGCTCTGGTGTGGTCTGCTCCTTCTTTCCTATCAAACATCAATCATCCTTATCTCTCTTACTTCTCTGTGTATGTTACTCTCTAGTGACACCTTTAACCTTTGGCGCTTATATGACCTATTTGTATTGCAAGTACCGTTAAATAACTAAACTTCGCTACAACCTGCTTCAAGATCACTTTGTTGAGCTCAAGAGATTAACTTACATTCCCCTAGACCGACTACCACTACTGGTTCAATTTCCTTCTTTTTGTTTCGGTTTTTTTTTGGGGGGGG
>NW_004797434.1:1214686-1216060 GCF_000002075.1 Aplysia californica | reverse complement strand
TGTGTGTGTGTGTGTGTGTGGGTGGGTGTGAAACATCTGCAGTTACAATCACATGTGTGAGTGACAGTGTGTGTACTTGCTTTAATGTCGTCAGTGGCTTACTGGTTAAGCTCTCAGACTCGCACCTTTTTTTTTAAATTTGTAAGTGTTTTACGGCGCTCGCAACTGCATAAGGTCATATGAGCGCGCGGGACACACCAAAAATTTTCAGTTGGTAGGAAATTTTGAATTTTGCCGTCGTGGCGGCCGAAGCCTACTCTTATCGATTGTAGGACCACCGAGGGATCTTTAACGTGCGCAACTTGCACACCGTGATTTTTCGCCCTTGTCCGAGAAGGCTAGGTGTACATTTTTCCTACCAGTAGATCACGGGTGTGGCTGAAAGACAGCAGTAAGCAAGAGCCAAGGAGAAGCAGTTGAAAGGCTGCAGAAAGAGTCAGAACCCCAGAGGAGGGGGCAAAGGAGGTGAGGGGGTGGGGGCAGAAAGCGGAGACGAAAGCAGACGACAGAACATTGCACGAGAGCAGGTTAGGAGGTGAAAGGAGGGGGCAATTTTAGAGAAGAACATTTTTGATCCGCTACCCGGATTCGAACCCGGGACCTTTAAATGAGAGGCGAACACCTTAACCTCTAGGCCACGAGAGCCGCCTCTCGTGGGTTCGAATCCCATCAGGGGCCCGACGTTGTGTCCTTGGGAAAGGCACTTTACACGAATTTTCCTCACTTCACACAGGTGGGAATGGGTACCCAGCTATAGACAGTGAAAGATCTTGTCAGCTTGTTTTAGTGTTTGTGCGCTTAATCTGCTGCTTGCACTGTATGGTTCTCGGGAAGCTGAGAATGTTTCTGAGTGTTCTATGGTCTGCTGGGGTAATAATATAGTGTGTAAAGTGCATAGACCTTGCTGTAGAGGGCGGATATGCGCTATACAAATGTTATATATTATCATTATTAAGGTGCAACGCACACTTGACTGGTGTCTCGTCCTTAATCTCGTGGTCCATAATGCACATGCTTCGTAGAGAAGTTCTTATCTTTCTCTTATCGAGGAATGAGTGACAGACATGACAGTGCACTGTCTAGGATATTTATAATTGAAAAGCCTATGGATTACACTCTTTGCAAAGACATTTTAATAGGCAGGTCGCATTCGGTGATTTGGGAACGGATTTATCAGACTGACGCACCGTTTAAGCACCACAGACATTCACTAATGGCCAATCTTTGAGACAGGCTTTCCGACTGATTTATGCGTGCTGATTCACTCTTTTAAAGCTTAGGAAGGCGCACACCCACACACACGCGCGTGTGTACGAACGAACACACACACACACACACACACACATGTACACACACACACACACATACACATAA
>NW_004797434.1:1211437-1213179 GCF_000002075.1 Aplysia californica | reverse complement strand
CTCTCTCTCTCTCTCTCTCTCTCTCTCTCTCTCTCTCTCTCTCTAACTCTCTTTATCTCCCCTCTCTCCACCTCCCCTTGTCTCTTGTCTATTCATGTGCCAGCGTATGTAAGCTTAAGACAGGCAGACAAGCAGACAGACACACAGACAAAATGATACCTAAACAGATTAACGATAGACGGATAGGCAGGCAGGCAGGCAGACAGACAGACAGACAGAAAGGCCGACAGATAGACAGACAGACAGACAGATTGACAGATAGATATGTAGACAGATAGACAGACAGACAGAAAGGTAGGTAGGTAGGTAGGTCAGTGGATAGGTAGAAAAATAGATAGATAGATCAATAATATATTATAGATAGATAGCTAGCTAGATAGATAGATAGATAGATAGATAGATAGATAGATAGATAGATAGATAGATAGATCTCTGAGTCGGCAACGCACCCGCAACCACACCACTATGAGCAGGCCACCCAAAAGTTTTGGATTACAGAAATCTCTAAAAACCAAAATCAAGATGAAAGTACGTTGTATACGAAGCATGGCTTCTAAGGATACTTCTCTACGCGAGTTAACCCTGGACAGTGTATTCACATTACAAGAAAAAGAAATATCCCCAACTCCCTTCACATGCTTAGAAGGATAGCTGAAATAACAAAAACAGCCAGATTACCAGCACAGAGGTAAATGACAGATCTAGAGTTCCCACGGTGTGAATTGACTCTGGTGGCTTTGACTGACGTCTTGATCGTAAGGAAGACTGGAATATTATCCAAAGATTTCCTTTGCAGAGGACAGGAGAGTAAGAGGAGAAAAACAGGTTGACGTTTAATAAGATCAAACCCGCTCTACGAACGGCAACGTGTATGAGACAATCATTTGTACAAACGACCACTTCCCATTTCCCTCCGTGAGTTAAAAAAACCAATGTTATGACACTTTTAAAGAAGTCTTTTTTGTAGTAAGTGTTTTACGGCGCTCGCAACTGCATGAGGTCATATGAGCGCGCGGGACACATTAAACAATTTCTGATGGTAGGAGATTTTGAATTTTGTCCGGGTGACGGCCTAATCCTACTCTTATCGATTTTAGACCACCAAGGGATCTTTAACGTGCGCAACTTGCACACGAGCCCTCCGAGAGTTTTCACCCTTGTCCGAGAAGGCTAGGTGTAGATCTTTCCTACCATAAGATCAGAGGTGTGGCTGAAAGACAGCAGTAAGAAGGAGCCAAGTAGTAGCAGTAAAAAGGCTGCTGAAAGAGTCAGGAGCCAAGAGGAGGGACAAAGGAGGTGAGGGGGTGGGGGCATAAAGTGACGACGAAAGCAGACGACAGAACATTGCTAGAGAGCAGGAAAGGAGGGAGGTAAAAGGAGACAATTTTAGAGAAGAAATTTTTCGGACGCTACCCGGTTGCGAACTCGGGACCTTTAAATTAGAGGCGAACACCTTAACCTCTAGGCCAAGAGAGCCCCCAAATAAGTCTTAGACAACCACTTTTCTCCTCGGAAATGGGAGGCGGTCTTGGAAAATTTCGACGATATTATTAAGATTTCAGGTTGAGGAATAAAACGTAATTATAGAAGTTTTACGCCCGCATTGACACTACTGAGATCATTTAAGAGGCTGGCTATGACCGTGCATGCCAGGGTCAACCCGTGTTGAGGGGGATATAGATACAGTATCTAACAGACACACTGAGATACTTGATCCCCCCCCCCACCCCCACTTAGCATCA
>NW_004797434.1:1207700-1210315 GCF_000002075.1 Aplysia californica | reverse complement strand
GAGAGAGAGAGAGAGAGAGAGAGAGAGAGAGAGAGAGAGAGAGGGATAGAGAGAGGGATAGAGAGACAGAGAAGGCGGAAGAGGAGGAGAGTAAAATTAATTCTTGTATTCCTTTAAAGCATGAGCAGAGCACTGCTAGATTAAATGTGGCGATTGATTAAATTACGTCAGTAATTATAAAGATACATTCTCAGACGTCGTCATGCGAGCTTCTTTTGGATCTTTCAAATTTCCTCACCCAGAAACGGCATTTGGCGTGTCGGAAAAGGTCACGAAAAATGTTTCACGGAATTCAGAAGTTCGACTCGAAATGCTTCCTGATATTGCTTTGCGCTGGGTAAAAAAGGAAAACCTGTCCCTCGATACCGCCTGATATCCCGTTGGTGTCCTTTTGAAGCAGGATTTATGCCAGCACACCCAAAGAGCGAGCGGCTTTCTCAATGTCATCAACGTTATATTCGCGTGAATAATTCTATTGAATGGGGAACTTGCGTAAGTTTTAAAAAAAAGATTGACAAGAGGAATGTCGGTTGCTAAGCAACTAAAGACAGGCCACATTTTTCTCCAGCTAGAGGTGAACTATTTTGAATGACAGAGCAAGTCACGTGACTTCTATGCTTCGTTGTTTATTTATATACATTTTTCTTTACTTTTTTTTTCTTTTTGATAAGTGTTTTACGGCCCTCGCAACTACATAAGGTCATTTGAGCACGCGGAACACATTAACCATTTTTCGTTTGGTAGAAAATTTTGAAATTAGCCCGCGTGGCGGCCGAAGACCTTTCTTAACGATTTTTGACCAGCAAAGGATCTTTAAGGGGCGCAACTTGCACAAGGGACCTTCGGGATTTTTTGCCGTTATCCGAGAAGGCTAGGTGTTAGATCTTACCTACCTTAAGATCAGAGGTGTGGATGAAAGACAGCAGTTAGAATTCTTTACTCTAACAACAGCGCATACGCAGTGACTCAAAATTGACTTGTTTGTGGTAAGTATGACGTCGCAAGCGGGTGGTTGGAGTGGGCTTCTGGTAGGTCCTGCTTCTTTACTTTCCCTCTCTTGTTTCTGTCTGCCTATCTTACTTTTCCCCCAGCACTAAACGACCACCATTGTGTCGATGTGCTTATTTTTTACTCAAACAACAAAGCAAATCCGCATGCAGCCGGAAACAGATAATCTGCAGGAAAGGGATAGTTAGACAAGATTACACTTCCTGATTCCAGCGAGAAATATTACAAACGGAACCCCCTTTCTACAAAATACCAAATGTCTTCCCAAATTAATCGATGAGTGAACGGTAGACAATTAAACTGTCTATTGAACTGAGGTCCACTGGGACACTGCAATTGTTTGGAAGTCATTGTATTTTTTCTTCACACCCAACTGGTATCACGATCAACGGAAGGAAGAAAGGGAACCCATACAAAAAGAAGTAATTCTCAAAGTAAATTTAGAGACCGATAGTACAACTCACTTCTTTTTGTCATTCTCCCTTCTCTTCCCCACGGACGCTTTTTAAAGCGTTAAACAAGCTGCTTTTCAAATAGGTTTCTAGTTAATTCCACGCGTGCACAGGATGTCTAAAAACAGGACCTATTTGGAGGGCAACATAACTCGGTCATCTTGGCATCAATTTCATTAAAACTTCGAATAGATAAATACATGTATATTAATCAAGGGGACGTTAAGTTAATCAGTATGAAGAAAAACAATCTACGAGTTAGAGAAATATCAAGTTTTGAAAAATTGAGTAAAGGCAAATCTTTACATCAAGAAAACCATTCTATGAGATCAAGAAATATCAGGTTTAAAAATGCTTAAACCGAAATAGAGTAAAACGTGAAACTTTACTCAATAAAAGAGTTCAATTACAGGAGCGTAATTGGCCCGTTCTCGTATCAGGACAAGGACTGTAAAAACCAGAACTGTTACATCACATGAATATCTCCCCGTGTTCAGAAAGTTGTGGAGACGTTTGAGAAGTAGAAGGGGGCCATTATGGTATTGAGGAGGCCTGGTTCCAGAGGGGGTGGGGCTATTCCCCATACATCAAGACTGGCCCTTTCACAGTTACTACAAGACAAGTGTGGGGAACACCTTGTAAGTCGAAAATTTGCAAATAAATCATGTAGTCAACGCATTCTCCAGATTGGAACACCATCAAATCTTCAGAGCTTTCTTTTTTTACAGTCTGCAGAAGAAACCCAAAAATAATCGAAGAGTGGAAACTCAATGTTTAACAAGCTGTCCCAAAAAAGGAAAAAAAAAATTTAAGTAGTCATCTGTTTCTCTGAGGGTTTTTTTCAGAAATGTCAAACTTATCTAAATTAGTTCTTCAACGCAAAAATACACGTACTTTCTAAGTAAGAAGCTTTTTCAGACACGACTGTTGATGTTTTTCGTAGTAACATTGTTTGAATTTAAATTTATTCCAAGCTTTATTGAAATTGGTCCAAATATGATCGAGTTATTGCCCTTGGATTGAGTCTTCCTGCACATAGCACTCAAGGAGCCTTTGAATTATTTTGACGTACACTCACACACAAAAGTATTCCCAACCTACTTTAAGATGTTTTATACTCTGACACATACACACACACACACACACACACACACA
>NW_004797434.1:1198974-1206020 GCF_000002075.1 Aplysia californica | reverse complement strand
AAAAAGCCCGCAGTTTTCATCTAAACGATTCTGCCAACATCTTTTTGAGAGAAATATTATTTTAATTACACAATAACGGACGATCGTAATAATACACACACACACACACACACACACACACACACACACACACACACTCACACACACACACACACACACACACACTCAAACACTCGCATAATCACGCACACTTGCACAAAAAGACATACAATAACACATACACACACGCATATCCATATGATATGGCATCAATATGCAATTTCTCTGTGATTGCAAAGTATTGCATTATCTTCTATCTAATTTTAAAACACTTTTACTCTTTTTAGTCTGCTGCATCATGCATTTAGATTGAATCTTCCCAGCCCATTCTGTCCGTACTTTGAAGGCTATGACCCTGTCTGAAAGTATTTGTTCTTGATCAATAAATGCACTATAAATGCTTTAAAAATCCACACTACCTGACGTTCAAGGAGCCCAAACGATAGTTTTCAGCAGCGCAGGTTATTCACAGCGTTATACCCAGTGCCCATTGGCATGATCGGTTCGGTTTGTTTCGGTTTGCTTGCCAGCTTGAGGGCGCAAAGCAGCTATCGTGGCACAAACCGATCCCCCGACTCGTCGTCTAAAAAACAAACACACTTGTTTTCCAACGATGAGTCGGGTGATCAGTTGGCGATCGGATTGCAGATCCTCCAATGGTCACTCCGTATAAGATTTCGTCCCAAATAGGGTGTAGCAAGTGAGAAGTCCACAATGCTTTTGTTAATTATCAAAGTTATTATCGATCGTACTGTGACAAGAAGAGACGTGGTCTTCCCAGAAAATATTCATCCAGAAATGACTGCCTCAAGCAAACTTTATTTCGCGATCACCTACACGTTCTTGCTAGAAAATCAGAGCTGTATTACTTCGAAAAAATACAGAAATGAGTTGTGGGACAGAATGATTCACACCTGTTGGTTGATTAATTGGGGCTCAGATCTTCTAACTAGCCCGTAAACCAAGACTGACCTTGGATAGGAAAACGGAATGACTGGCATCTGCAAGAAACAATAAATACTGGACTGCAGAACATTGAGACGAAGTGATATTTTCAGACTAATCGACCTTGCAGCAGTTTGTAGTTCAACAGCATCATGCCAGGATGCCACCACGGATAAGATACGACGCAAAGTTTACCATACAGACAATGACACATCCACCGAGTCCAATGATCTGGGGATTGCTTAACTTACAAATTTGAAACTACAGGATTATATTTTTTGAAGTCTGGAACGACTCTAAAAGGCCAGATGTATTTGAACTGTTGCAAGAAAAATTCTAAATACACACACACACACACACACACACGCACATTCAAAGGCGCAAAATATCCATGAACGATGGGGCTCCATGCCACAGGGCAAAGGCTGTGCAAGAACACCGTTAAAAAGGTCAAGGTCACGAGCGTGGAGTGGCTTGGATATAGCCATAACACGCAACAATCCCTCCGAAAACCACTGGGAATTCACGAAAAAAAGGTCACAGACAATCAGCCGTCCAGCGCAAAAGCCGCAAAGATAAGATATGCAATCATGGAAGGGTGGGCACATGAAAATCCATCGAAGTAATATTGCCAAACCCTCATATGATTATCAAGATTACTAAATCCTATTCAAGCGGCCATTCATGCTAAAATAGGACACAAAATGTACTTTTTGATCAAAACCATTCCACAACAGTCTATCTAAAATAATGTTTGAAGCATTAAAGCGAGTATTTTTATATTACTGAATAATGATATATTAATTTTTTAATGCGAAAAATTCTAAAAAATACCAGGTGGTCTTAAACTTTTGACCACTACTGCGTAATGCTGATTATCATATATTTCTAAAAATTGATTCTTGTATATATAGGCTATGTATAACAGCTGTACAAATAACCTTACAGAAATTTTTAAAAGCTCCGCTTTTACCAGCGTTCCTGTACCACCTTCTCTTTGTAGCCTTTGAAAGAGAAACGAATAAATCAAAAACTATTCAAAGACATTCCTACTAATAAAACCGTCTTTATCCTTCTAATTTCCACCCACCGCCATAGACAAAAACATTCATCACCAAACTTTGATGTTACCATAAGGTTTCAATTCCATGAGTCTATTAGTTTTTCTTTCGAAATTAACGTTTCTTGACTTATCTGAAAAGGTGCTCAGTTATTTTGAGACGGAAAAGCTGAAAGGCTGAAAAATTCATTGCAGAAACATACTTTGAAGTGTTATAATTTGCATTCATAGCTGTCCAGTGTTTCCGCAAAGATGTTTAGTAGTTTTTCCTTAATAAGTTAGTAGTAAGAAAAAGCTTTTATGGTGTATAATCTCTTAAGTTGAGATAAGACATTTTGAGATATTGTTTTTAGCGGTTGAGAGCACCACTGGTAAGCCTTACTTTTTTCTCTTTCCAAGTTGTCTCTGAGTTCCCATACCCCTCATATAGGCCTATGTATATGGTGTAGCGGTTAGGCGTTTTGCCAAAGCAGGTAGGAGGCAGGAGTTCGATTCCCGAGTGGGGATAATTTCTATCGAGTATCTCGGTTTTTCTGCTTGGCAATTGCCTGTTGTATTCCTCCCAGCTTCGGATGGCCCTGACAGGAAGGGTCGACCGAGGGTACAGTGGAGTCATGCTTATTGAGATATGTGTCACAATTCAATGGAATCAGGCGCTCATCAATTTTTAATTGGATTTATCGGAACCTTTGTAAAGCTAGCTCATTTGTCATGCTTTTGATCTAAAAAATACCCATTTATCTTGAATAGTAGTAGAGGTATTTATTGCTATTGAAGAGTAACTTGAGAGTCTTTGGAAACTGCAAATTCACTTTTTCGTGCCTTTGTTGAATGTTTTAAATTAAAATGCACACCACACAGAAATGCGTTTTCAAATGGACGCTGGTGTTGAGCTGGAAAAAAAACCCCCGATAAAAATTGCCCAAATTGGCGGGGAAATGCCGATTTCTTAGATTCAATTATTTTGACGAGCACCTGGTGTCAATAAGATGCCACACATATTATAGATTATCAGCGTACTTGTCTGTCTATCTATCTGTCTCATGCTTTAAAGGAATACAAGAATTAATTTTACTCTCCTCCTCTTCCGCCTTCTCTGTCTCTATACCCCCCCCCCTCTCTCTCTCTCTCTCTCTCTCTCTCTCTCTCTCTCTCTTTCTTTCTCTCTCTCTCTCTCTCACTCTCTTTCTCTCTGTACTTGAGGAAGAGTCCGCTCTGAACTGCTCAGTGCGGGTGGTCAGTGGGTGCTCTGATGTGGCTTGTTCTTTTTTTTCGATCAAAATTCTATCGTCCTAATCTTTCCTCCTTCTTTTCTTTGTATGTTACTCTCTAGCAGCACCTCTTATCGTCGGCACTTATAAAACTCTGTCGTAAAACTCTTACCCAAAAACCTCATAAACCAACAACAACAAAAAACTGAACCAGAGAGGTGCATTGGGGCCACTGTATCCTGCTCAATGACACACCGAAGTGACAACCCACCCAAACACCATCTCACCCACGCATGCTTGACAGTATTATTGTGCACCCGAACTTACTACCCTCTGAGCCATTGAAGCGTCCCCCGAATATAAATATCAAGAAGTAGTGTTGAACGACTTTCTACACTATCACGGAGGTCCAGAGGGGTGTCCTTCAATAAGATAAGTGCACCCCCCCCCTCGAAAAAAAAGACTAAGAAAAACAAACAAACAAAAACAAAACAACCAAACAAAACAAAACAACAAGAAGAAAAATTCCTTTGGCAAATTCTTCAACCACCGACAATTTGTTTGCTTGTGTGAATTTGTTTACATATTTTTTCGCTTTAAACAAACGTTCTGATGACGTACTACCCATTTTCGGTGCTTATCTTAGCAGTAACCATCAGAGGCCCACGGATGAAGTACAATTTTCTTCCTGTCATTATGTTCGACTTTCTTTCTCTCTCCATGACTTTTGTGTTACTTTTTTTTCTATCATTTTCTTCTTCTTCTTCTTTCTATTTATTTCTAAATGCAATGAGCACTCCCAAACAGTGTTGTAGTGGCTTATCTCAAAAACAATCTTTAGACATTCCCTTCTACAAAGTGATCAATCACCCTTCTTGGCCTGTCACCTTGGAAGTGAAGCCGAACAAGTCAAAATCTAGCGTCACTCCATGAGACAGAACGCTACCTTAGAGTTACAACGTTCTATCTGACATTTTTGGCCGTTTTGAGTTACTCAGACCATGAGGTCAGAAAACAATATGTTGTTCTCTCTGCTCTATCAAAATCGTAAGATTATTCAGAGTAGTTATCAAGATATTCATTCAATCAAAGAATTACATTCGAAAAAAAAAAGCTTGACATGTTGTGAAACTGAAAATGACGTCAAAATTTCTCAAAGCTAGGTACTGAGCAGATAGCACTTTGTAATTCTGAGGTAGCGAGAAGTAAGACATCTGTGTCACGACGTCATGGAATCAGGCGATCGTCAGTTTTTAGGCAAATATAGTTATTGGTATAATTTGAAAGCTAAAGCTTGTTTATTTGCCTAGTTTTTGATGAAAATAAATACACATATATCTCGAATAGGAATCGATATTTGCCATTGAAGGAGTTTGGGGTTGCATGTGTCAAAGAAAAATTAGCGGGAACATCGCCGCAAAGTTAGGTGATGTCCAAAGCTTGAGTGTCTTTGGATTTGGAAATCGTAAATTAACATTTTTTGTGTCTTTGATCAGTTTTTTAAAGTAAGATCCACGAAGAAATGTTTTAAAATGGACATAAAAGGTGTTGTGCTCCCCCCCCCCAAAAAAAAAACAACAACCCAACTATACAATCGATAAAAAATGTGTGACGGGAAGAAAAAGGTCGGTATCGCGGTTTTCAATATTTTGACGAGCGCCTGATTTCACCATGAGGCACAACACTTGCCTACTGGATTACAGAGGTGGGTTTTGCAGTTGAGATTCGTGAATATTTTATGTCAAAAGAAACAAGGATCGTTTGTTATCACTCGTTCACTCCCGTTTGTACACAGTAGCACGCCCACACTACCACCCACACTACCACCCACACTACCACCCACACCAATTCCTGGAACCACGCACTGACGTCTTAAATTGGTGCAATACAGTCAAACCTGCTCTAACGGCCACTTGTATAAGACAATCACCTGTACAAACAGCCACTTCCTATCCCCCCACCCCCAACCCTTGCACTTTTTTTTTTACATCTTTATGACACTGTGTGAGACTTCCACCTGTCTTAGATGGCCACTTTTTTCTTCGATAATGGGTAGCCGTCTTAGACAATTTTGGCTGTTCTTACGTTCTTTGCCTTGCACGCAAAATATGTAAATTCGATTGGCGCGGGAGGACGTCTTTATTGTAACATCTTGTATCTCTGTTTGTACGCTGGGATGCTGTCTCTCACTCAGTCCGGGATAGCCTTGACAGAATCAAAGTAGTCCTCCTCGTAAACGACCTAAATTGTATCAATGGGGGCATGAAATATTATTGTCATTAACGTCCACGTCAAATGTCAGCATACCTTGACTATAATTATTCACTTGAAGATGTTGTTGAAAACAATTATTAAGTAGCCTGTTTTGCTTCTACTAGGATGAAATGCGTTTATTGATAAATAAAACTTAGCTCATGGAATTAAACGACTTAAATCAACTGAATCGTGACAAAGAGTTCAAATTTGTTAACTACTTGTAAAGTTCACGTTGTTTAAGGTAGGGGACCTATAGATCTACCGTAATGTCTCCGAGCTTTGTGTGCGTGTGTGTCAGTGGGTGGGTGAGATGGAGTGGGGTCATAGCGACCGCTCTGGGCGGAGTATTTGCCTGAACCCTATTGTAGATGAACAAAATTGTTACGGTTTAAATCCCCTCGTGGGGATCTCGTGGTCTTGAGGTTAAGGTGTTCGCCTCTCATTCAATAGGTCCCGGGTTCGAATATGATTAGCGACGGAAATTTTTCTTCTCTATTGTCTCCTTTCACCTCTTTTCCTGTTCTAGTAATGTTCTGTCGTCTACTTTCGTAACCACTTTCTACCCCCACCCCTCGCCCCCTTTCCCCTCTCCTCTTGGTTCCTGACTCTGCGACTCCTTGGCTCCTTCTTACTGTTGTCTTTCTGCCACACCACTGATCTTAAAATAGGAAAGATCTACACATAGCCTTCTCGGACAAGGGCGAAAAATCTCGGAGGTCCCGTGTGCAAGCTGTGCACGAAAGATCCCTTGGCGGTCCAAAATTGATAAGAGTAGACTTCGGCCGCCACCCGGGCAAAATATAAAATTTTCTACCAACTGAAAATGTTTAATGTGTCCCGATGGCTCATATGACCTTACGCAGTTGCGAGCGCCGTAAAACATTTACCAAATTTTAAAAATTAAAATGTGTTAATTATGTGTACAATTCTCATTGTCTTTATCTACCACCTGCACGAGACTTATCACATAATGGCGCCAAGCTTTGTGTGTGCGTGGGTCAGTGGGAGGGGTGAGATAGTGTGGGGGCATAGCGACCGCTATGGGTGGGGAAGTTGGCCGAACCCTATTGCAGATGAACAAAATAAAATTGTTAAGGTTTCACTCCCCTTGCAACACAGCTAGGTTTCTAATATCATTGTTCAAGAGGCGGGGCTCCCGAATTTAATTTTCATCTCTGAAAGAACCGAAACAAATGATAAAAATTCTTAAAATAAGTGTATTTCCTAAAGGACACAACGTTGGACCGAGCTGAGGCTCGAACCGGAGATGGAAAACTTTCTGTGATGAAAAGAGGCGACTTTTAATAAATATTATCAGGTCTGCTGGGGTGATAATAAATAATATACTCGTAGACTGTAAAGCGCATAGAGTTTGCTGTTGAGCGTGACTTTCCCCTTTACATATATACTATCTATTATTATCATTATATAATCCGAGTAAAAGAATGAATGGAGAACCATGGTCGCCGATGTCTGTCACAGATCTAGCACTGGATGGTGATGATTATGATTATAATTTTTAAAAATATTATTAT
>NW_004797434.1:1193401-1196477 GCF_000002075.1 Aplysia californica | reverse complement strand
AATGAGAAGAAATGGGACGGGGGCTGAAGAGTTCAGATGATTTCATAAGTGAGCAGAAGCAAGGTCGTGTATCTTTTGGCGTGTTGAGGTCTCTCACTCAACGAGAAGCTTCTCTAGCTAGCCCTGGCTGGCAGGTTAAGAAACAGAGCTATATTATTCTCCTGTTTCACCGAAAACCTCTTTAGATTAGTTTTCCAGAATTATCTCGAGGTTGATCTCATCTCTTTGAGTCTATCTTTTGTCTTCTTTAAGCACACTGTCATACTTTGCATCACGCCCTGGTTCGAAGACGTGGGTCCTCCACTTTCCATTCATGATTCACTAAGGTATCACGTAACTTAACAAACATTGTGATTCACTGAGGTAACATACAACTAAACAAACAGAGGAACGCGTCATGTAAAGCCTCATCGAAATTGCGCAACGTCAGGGTACTTTAATTTCTTTGCCGAGTAGCTGTTCCTTTGAAAAAAGCAACTTTCTATCTAGATTGTTTGAGTTTGGAGTGTGCACGTATGCCTGTTTAAAAAAAATATATTTTTTTTACGAAGCTTGATTAAACGGCGTCTGTGCTGTAGCAGTTGGCCTCTTTGCCGGCCACACAGAAAACATGGTTTGGACTCCCGTGTGGGGAGACGTTTTATTAAGTGTGTTGGTCTTTCTGCAGGGACGTTGTATCTCTCTCAACCTGGGTTGTTCCATGACAAGTTGGGTCGACGCTCGCGCTTAAGTGTCGATACCTGCCACTATACTGTTTTCTCACTTGGCTCCTACTCTCTACACTTGTCTTGGCCCGATAGAATAGGCTAACACTAACAATGTCACCATAGGAGAGACTGAACCCACCATTTCGGAACTTCATGTTGACCGTAAAGATGGTTCCGTTAGGGAACGGGATAGAGGGTTCCCACATCCCTCGTCACTCATTGGAGCAGAGGAAGATAGGACTAACGTTAACATTACTTAAAGCAATCCCTCATCATCAGTCATCACCACAATTATTTCTAAAATCATCACCGCTCTTAGATCAATGACTTACATCTGTAATCCTGGAATTTCTGTCTGCTATTACAGTTAATTGTTATACTAATTATGCACGTAATACACAATTGGACACTATCGTATGCACTTTTTTCTACTAATCAGATGGCGTCAATCTCATATAAATGGGCAAGGGAAAAAAAGTGTCGATAGGGACATAAAAACACCTACACCAATTTTTAAGAAAAGCTCCAAATGGCTTTTGATGTATACAATGTACGTACTAGGAAAAGGACCAGTACCCAAACCCTATGCTTATGAGGCATAATGTGCCCCTTTGAAAATGCCTTTGAAGTGTCTTTATCTTCTACTTCTTACTTTTGCAGTTGTTGGGCGTTGCTTCTGGAACGTTGTTTGTTATTGTTGGTGTTTTACACCCCCATCGACACAATTTAGATCATTTAGGAGGATGGCTTCCGACCCTGCCTGTCAGGGCTTACCCTGGCTTAGAGGTATATACAGCATCCAAGCAGACAGACCGAGATACTCGATAAAATTTCGCTTCTCACTCGGGAATCGAACTAAGGTCTACCACAGACGCCAGTTCTCGGACCTTTCAGTAACAAAACACTCTGTCGGTTGCCCTTTTGCCTGACTAAAAATACTAAAATGTTTTGGTGCCAAGCCATGTTTCTATGCCCTATTCTCATCTTCTGTTAGGCTCCCCTCTCCTCTATTATCTATACTATAAGGTTATATTTACATCAAATAACGACTTAACGAGGAAAAATTACGAAGTTTGCTTCGGGCCAACACGATATTTCA
Source organism: Aplysia californica (assembly GCF_000002075.1). Classification (NCBI taxonomy): domain Eukaryota; kingdom Metazoa; phylum Mollusca; class Gastropoda; order Aplysiida; family Aplysiidae; genus Aplysia; species Aplysia californica. Next base: position 1,194,671 of record NW_004797434.1, on the reverse strand, counting down.
AAGATATATGCAGTAAATGGTTTTAGTGGTGTATAACCTGCAACGTACACCCTGCTATCACCTTTCTGTCCTCCCTGTCTACTTTGTTTACCCTTCCTTCACACCTTCCACACGCACATACATGATAATATGTCCTTTTATTTCTTTCCTTGAAGTAAATGAAAAGTAATTCGCATTCAGATTTGGCACCTCTGGGGAAAACCCAATGAGTTTTGCGTCTGAATCTCTTTCAAGTCAGAACCACTTTGTTGAGTAGAAAGCTCGTTATTTCAAAATTATAAAACAGTTTGTAGATCATAATTTGTCAATACAATTCCTTTATACTGAATTCTTTTTCCGAGAAGGGAGGGGGGGGGGGGGGTGAACTTTGGTTGTATTGGGCTCTCCACCCATTTGGCGTGGTCGTGTCGCAGATGGATATTAAATCCGTAGATCCTACCTCCTAAAACCCTTACAGTGTTGAAAGGGGCGTTAAACCCACACTGACTAATGACGTCAGTATATCAGTGGTGTGCATCGTCTGACGTTTGATGGACTTGGGTTTAATGTTATTTGGGGAGACCTAAAACTTTAACATCTGTCTCCGATAGAACTAAGCCAAATGGGTTGAGATCGGACTTCCAAATTTAACGTCCATCTTAGGCAGGACCAAGCCAAATGGGTTAAGAACCTTAAAAACTCCACAAAACGATCGTACATCAAGAACGTCCACTTTGGGATTCGAACTATGGCCACCCACTCCGTTGTTCAGCATTATACCAACTGAACTAATGCCTTAGAGCGTCCTGGGCTGATCAGGGGTGTGTGATCGTGGTGATGTTGAGAATTACGGTGGTAGGTGATGGTGACTGTGAAAGCATGACGGTGGTAAGTTGGTGGTGAAAATGTGGTGTTAGTGTATGACGGTGGTAAAGTAATGGTGAAGAGTAACATAAATGGTGAAAAAGGTTGGTTGCTGATGGTGGCAGTGTTGGTGTTGATAGTTGTGGCAGCGGAGCTGATCATGGTGGTGGAAATTATGGTAAAACTAATTGTGGACGTGGAAGTAATATTGGTGGTGGTAATAGGGTAAAGGTGGTGCTTATGGTAGTCATGATGATAAAAAAGTGTCGTAGCGTTGGTGGTTGTGGTATTGGTGGTGAAAATATCGGGCCTTCGGCTCAGTTGATGACATTGTCAGCTACCATAGGGATGACCCAAGTTGGGATATCCCCCCCTCCCATTTAAAGAAAATGAATTGCTTTGAGAGAGAGAGAGAGAGAGAGAGAGA
>NW_004797434.1:1190656-1191654 GCF_000002075.1 Aplysia californica | reverse complement strand
AGAGAGAGAGAGAGAGAGAGAGAGAGAGAGAGAGAGAGAGAGAGAGAGAGAATACCACACAACTACTAGTAACAATGTAAACATATTTATCCCTAACCTGCTCTCTCAGAAAGCGTACACACAAACACACAGAGTTCACGAGGGATTTAATAACCTCTCATATTTACATAATTTACGCATGCTGACCCCGTTTAACGAGATCACAGGGGAGTTAAACGCAGACTTCACTGTTGTTATACGATCGTTTCCCAGCGGGTTAATAACGACAGGAAGTTTAGCAGTTAGCCTTTCTGGGAAACACGAACACGTCATTTCCAGCATGTAAAGCTTGCGTTTAAGGATAATTGTTGACATCTTTGTTTTTGGGTTGCTGCTAATTTGGGAGTGCCGGGTTCTTTCCCTTTACCTCTTTGCGTTGTTGCTGCCATTCTAAAAAAAAAAAATGGTTTTTCTGCTTTTGGCTATTATAGTTTTTTGTTACTATTACTGTCAACTTTTTTCTTTGCTGTTCCGGCTTTCGCTGTATCTAAGTTGTGTTATAACATTTTGCAGATTTTTGTTTTCTGCCGGTATCAAATTTGTTTCTTTATAATCTTGTTACTGCTTTCACGAAAGAATTTGTTGATTATGATGAGGGTGATGATGAATAAATTCCACCTCATATGAGAGGTTATTGACTGTCTTGTGAACTCGGTGTATACAGCAAGTACACTTTCGGAGAGAGCGAGTTTGCTATTTTCACCTTCGTGCTTTCAACGACAACAATGACGATGGTGATGATGATGATGATGAGGATGATGAATGAGGATGGTGATGGTGATGATCATCCCTCATCATCATCATGATACAGAAGGTAGAAAAGAAATTCTTTCTCTAGAAATCCATTTGCAGACGATGGAGCTGTTGCTCGTCTTGTCAAAAAAAAAATTAGACAAGAGAAAAACTATTTCACATTTCGCAAAAGGAACAACCTGCCGCGTGACTCATTCGTCTCCTCC
>NW_004797434.1:1188852-1190502 GCF_000002075.1 Aplysia californica | reverse complement strand
AAAAAAAAAAAACAAAAAAAACAAAACAAAAAAAACAGTATCAAAAGGCCACCCCAGTGTTTGTTTTTTAAAGTTTTGTTTACCTTTTAGTAAACGTTTTACGGAACTTGCAACACAGTAGGTCATTTTCGTGCCGAAGATTCGAGGTACTACAAGAGAGTAACAAACATAAAAAAAGAAGTAGGAGAGATAAGGACGATAGATAATAATTGATAGAAAAGAAGGGGGCAAAGCTAACCAGAGCACCCGCCAACCACCCACTCTCGCCCCAGTACATATTTGACGCAGACACTGAGAAGTAACATGGTGTGTGCATGCTCACGTTTAATGCTATTAGGTATTATGAAAATCGTGGCCACGAGACAAAACCCTTTTCTCTGTGCTACCAACAGCAAGCAGGATTTGCTAATAGAAAAACTGACCCTTGAAGATCGGACAGCGTGTGGGAACATGCCACTCTCTGAATTAGTAGGACCACGAACGAGAGTACAGGTTATACACAACCAATTATTATTTCCATATCAAAGGTATTATTATGTGCACTAACAGCGTCTATGCACGTTTGTATTTAAGAGGTAGAGCCTCTGAATCTAATGATATTAGTCTCCGATAGGACTGTGCCAAGTGGATGGTGCTCCCTGAAAACTCCCCCAAACAATCCTCCAGAGATTTGAACCATTATCGTCTGTATCGTAGTTTAGTTTGATAACAACTGAACTATCGACCTGCCTTTTCTATAGGATTTTCCTTTTATTTCGGGACTGGAGACGGACACCACAACATTCGTATAACGGAATGCCATTGTAGGCAGCATATAATAATATGACCTCAGGCATTTTCAATAGGTCAAGACTGACACAAGTTTGGAGTTTGGATCTCGAAATAGGGGAGGAGGTAAAAGTGTCACACAGTGTCAACATGCCAGTTTGCCCAGGAGCAGCCGATGTAAGCCAGCGGAGGTCACACATTGCCAAGCTACTTGTGCATGTGCACAGACTAATAGCAAGAACCCAGTATACCTTCAAAGTGGTTTTAAGAGAAGCTTTTACGAACTAGGTAAACCATTCAGAGCCCTGTTAAGCGTTAAGTTATACATTATGTCTGCGTCTGCTTCCCACGGATTCGCGCTTTTTCATGTTCCGAGCAATGCAGTCTTTGAGATGTAGCCATATTCATAGTATTGCTTTTACGTCCCTTTAACCATGTGAGGTTATCTTAGAGGTGTGTGTCCTCTGGGTTTTTTTACTCCCGTCTCCGATTTGATTGTACTTAACCAAGTGGGTGGTGAACGATAATAATTTAAGTGGAAGGATTCTCTTCCATGGAATCGAGCCAGTGCCTTCAGTATCGTACAACTGCTGACATATAGGAAATACTCTTCACAGAGCTCGAACAGTTCTCCGGAATCATTAACTTCTCTTATCGCCACTCAACGAAAATGCACTATTGCTAAGATATAGCGAGTTCAGTACTATACTACTCACCTTCACATAAAATGGACGGTAGCCCACTGATTAGATTTATGGGGAACCTCGTCGTATCTAAAAAATGTGCCTTTGATGACTTATCCTCAGTAATGTGTTTGCTACCATTGCTCCCCCTCGCCCCCCCCCCGTCTCTGCTCACCGGTGTTTGTGGTGTAGCGCCCAG
>NW_004797434.1:1185720-1188752 GCF_000002075.1 Aplysia californica | reverse complement strand
AAAGAATTTATATGAAGTATCTCTGTGTCATGTAGCGTTGTAATCCTTTTATTTCGGGTTGTCCTGGCAGGCAGGGGGGTCGAAGCAGCCTGCCTCCAAAATGATCTAGATTATATAAATGGGGACTTTGAACAGTTAAATAAATCACCCCACCCACCCCTTTCCGCGTGAGCTGTTGTGGTGCGGATAGCTAATTACTCGACCATCTCTAGGACAGTCGAAGTTCGAATCTAAATACAACATGGTTGTTTCCCCTGTCGTGTTAAAGAAGTTTCCTTCCCGTGTGTTGTTCTATCAGGTGTCCACGTGCTCATCCCTCTACACAAAATATGTGGGGCATTGTGGTGAAATCAGGCGCACGTCAAAATAATGAAATCAAAGAAATGGGCATTCCCCCCCAGTTTCGTAATTTCTATCAATTTTTTTTTGGGCTGAACATCTTTTATGTCCATATAAAAAACAATTCTATGTGAATTTTACTGAAAAACATTAATTAACGACATAAAATATTTAGATTTCAGTTGTTAAGGACTCTCAAGCTATAGAAGTTACAAACATTTTCTTGATAACTTTACCTATGAAACCATGCTACCCCCACCTCCTTCAATAGCAAGTATTTCGACTTCTATTCAAGACAGATGGTTCATAGAAAGCAGGGCAAGTGGATACGTTTTCAGATGATACCAATAATTCCACATGCCCAAACATTGACGAGCGCCTGATTCCACCACGTTGAGACACATATTTCTTGATCTGTATCGATAATTGTCTACAGTGAAGATGGCACAGAAGCGATCTTTAACTTAATTAAATCATGTGAGGGAGTTTTCAAGCTTAAGAGACCACCGTGTTAAGGATTTGAACCACGGTTGTCCGACCCGCAGTTCAGCCCAACATTCATCTAAGCACCATCCCATTCACCCCAACCCCGTGTAGTAAGGTATTAGATTAAAAACGAAAATGGGGGGCTGGTGGGTGCTCTGGTGTGGTTTACTCCTTTTGTCAATTACACACCTATCGTCTTTATCTCCCCTCGTTCTTGTGTCTGTTACTCTTTTGTAACACCCGTAATCTTCAGCCCTTACATTATTATTATTATGACCTCATTACGTTGCAAGTGCCGTAAAACTCTTACGAAAACAAACAAAATCGAAACAACGGCCCGGACCGAGCAAAACGACAAACAAAAGAAGCACGTCATTTTTCCCTCGTTCACCAATCTACGTGACGTTAGCTAGAAGTTTATCTCCATGCCTATGGGATTCTGGGATTTCCCACTCCGCAGTGCACCCTCTGAGTCAAAATGTCAAAGCTTCCCTTTGGCGATGAAGGAATTTGGGCGGGCTAAGTGGATGTTCGGGTGGAATTGGCTTTTTTTTGTTTAGATAAGCTGAAAAAATGGCCAAACGTTTTACTGTCTACTGTTGAGGGATTGTGTTGAGCTGTCTCCGTTTGCTTAGAACAGTGGCTGTTGTACGTGTGGTTCAACATCCGCCGACGGCGCGCGTTTGTGAGTAAATTATTTTGACTGTCGTGTTCTTTTTTCTTCGGTTACAGAGTAGCCTTTCTGATGCTTTGCTGGTGGTTTTTACGACCTTATCAGGTGTGCACGTTCAATGGAAGTTCCGCTCATTTGAACAAGCGATGTGAACAGTAAAGAATGAGTCTCGCTGAGGTCTAAGTTCATGCAAAAAGGAGACTTAACAAGTCACGGCATGAATTTAAAGTCTAAAATACTAGGCTTACCGCTCGGTTATACATCTAAGCTGTTTTTATGTAAGTGTTTTACACCGCCATCCATACAATTTAAACAATTTAGAAGGTGGGATGCTTTGGCCCTGCATGTCGGGGCCAGTCTGAGCTGAGAGGGATATAGCAGAATGATGGAGAAACCCGATAAAGATTCTCTCCACAAACAGGAATTTAACATAATTAAGTCTTTTGCGTGCGACAGTGAAGCGCTTAACAGCCACAGTATTGGCATCGGTATACTAGGCTGTACCCTACCACAATATGCCGAAGGCTCAGGAAGTTGTCTCATTAACAAGGCAATCCCCAATGTCTGGATCGGATGCGGGACAACTTTATACTTGGCTGTGACGAGAAAAAAGCAGCTGGAGTCTTGCTGTGTTGGAATGCGTGCTGACCATGAAGTTATGCATGTACATGTAGTTGGTTGGTGGATGCTCAGATGTTGTTTGCTCCCTCTTTCCGGAAATGCTCTGTGTGTGTCGTCTTATCTCTCCTTTTTTGGGGGGCTTGTTTCTCTGTAGTAGCAGCTCTAATCTTCGGCACTTGTATGAACCTGGCCTACTTGTCTTGCAAGTGCCGTAAATTACTGAACATTATAAAGCACATAAAAAGAGCATATGTATCTACCATTGGTACGATACTAATAAGTGTGCTGACTCTTCCTTTACTGAAGGAGTATAAGTCGCTACCTGAGAATAAAAAAGTCCTATCTGCTCAGTACCTAGTTTTGAGAAATTTGGCGTCAAAGATTTTGAGTCTCACATCATTCCAAGCTTTTTTCGAATGCATTTCTTTGAAAATCTTGATAGCGAATCCGAATAATCTGACAATTTTGATAGAGCAGATAGAACATTCGGATTTTGATCTCATGTTATTTGTAACTCAAAACGGCCCAAAAAGTTAGATAGAATGTTGTAATTCTGAGGTAACGAAGTGTCTATCCCACGTTTTAAATGAGATTAGTGGAATTTGTTTGTCATGTGGAAACTTGCAGGAAAGAAAAACGAAGATAATTACTGTTTCGGAATAGTGTGAATAGTAACGAGCATACATGTGTATTTGAGTCAACGTGTTTGTCCGTGTATGTGTGAGTGTGTATGTATAAGTGTGTATGTGTGAGTGTGTATGTGTAAGTGTGTATGTGTAAGTGTGTATGTGTAAGTGTGTATGTGAGAGATTAGGTGACAGCACACCTGTTTACGTGTTTGCGTGAACGTGTGTGTGTGTGCGTGTGTATGTGTATGTGTGTGTGTGTGTGTGTGTGTGTGTGTGTGTGTGTG
>NW_004797434.1:1182578-1184271 GCF_000002075.1 Aplysia californica | reverse complement strand
TCCTCCCCCCCAACCACATACACACACAGGCCTCAGACCTGACACAGAGGGATGTCTGATAAAGAGCTCTACTGTAGAAACAAACACAGAAACAGGCAAGCAAACACTTTCACTCAGCTGTCTCGCAAACGCTGTTTCTGTGTTTTGTTTGGGTCTGAACTCGCTCGCTCTGCGTTCCTGTTTTCATTCCGCAACATACCAAGCTGGCGTCGTGGTTTGCTCTTCGTGAGTGAGTTTCTTGCGTCAAGCTATGCAACAGTTGAGGTCAGCATGGTCACAACATTGCTGCACTGAACTCGCTATTTATTGTAAAACCAATGTTGTTAATCCAACTGCGCTGGCTTCCTCTGAATGCACGTATTCAGTATACGACAGCTCGCTATCCTAGAATTACATCGTTCTATCCGATCAGTACCTAGTTTTAAGAAATATGACGTGAAAAATTTGAGTTTCACAGCATGTCAAGCTTGTTTAAAAATGCAATTCTCTGAACATCTTGATAACGACTCCTAATAATCTTACGATTCTAATAAAGCAGATATAAATTTTGGTTTCTGACCTCATGGCCTCAGTAGCTCAAAACAGCCAAAAATGTCAGATAAAACTTTGTTTTGGTGATCGTTTGGGTGCCATAGCAAGGAGTTGGTGGTGCTGCTACTGGTGGAAATACTGTTCTTTGTTTAAAATGTAGGTGTTTGTATGGCCCAGTCAACACAATTTAAACCATTAATTGGTGTGACTGAAAGAGACAGACAGAAAGAGAGAGGGAGAGAAAGAGAGAGAGAGAGAGAGAGAGAGAGAGAGAAAGAGAGAGAGAGAGATAGAGAGAGAGAGAGAGGTCTGATTAACTGCAAGCTAACGTATGCTCTTCGACTCATTTTTACGTCTCAACAGAAACACCGAGGTACTCAATGACAATTCTCTCGATGCGGGAATCGAACTCAAATCTGCTGTGTGTACAGTGCAGAGCCTAACCACTACACCACAGACGCCGGTGATAATTCGAATAATGATACGTATACAATTTAATATAAAAAAGGCGCATTGTGCCAGATGCTTTCATTTTGTTTTTGTGTATATGTGCTTATTTATCATCTCTCAGTTGCCTGTCCTTTAAACGAAGCTTATCCATACATAGGATATCATTTGCAGTATTATTTTAAATATATACATATGTATATAACATCAGTTTCTTTCACTGAATCACAGCGCGCTCATATGACCTTATGCAGTTGCGAGCGCCGTAAAACCCTATACTAAACAAACAAACAAACTGTATCACACTTCGAAGGTTCTGTGCGTTTGGTAAATTGGATTGACAAACGAGTGAATGTTGTGGATACAGTGATGAGTTTTTTTTTACCATCTCCATTTCATGCTGGTCTCAAGTTCTTTCTTTCCTATATACTCATGTTCGCCGCCCCACAACAATAATGGAACGAGCTAAAAACTGCAAGCAATTTTAACACTTTTCATCTGTTTCCTTATCTCTCTGAGACAAAAACGATCTTTTTACCCACGCAAAGAAGCTCTGGATCCTGTTCATCTTCGCGGTGAATGTTAGAAAAAGGCGTTTTATGATTATTATCAAATGAGTGAGTGAGTGAGTTTTGGCGCCTGTGTATCAGTTTATCTCACTCTCTCTCTCTCTCGATCTGTCTGTCTGTCTGTCTGTCTCTCTCTCTCTCTCTCT
>NW_004797434.1:1179063-1180737 GCF_000002075.1 Aplysia californica | reverse complement strand
CCCCCCCACCTCCCCCAGGGCAGTGCTACTGACTGAAGCGTCTTTAGGCCATTCCCAAAGGGGGGATATTAACATGCTCTTATGCACAGTAGAATTGTAAATAGGCTGATTTATCAATGTCATGCTCATACTGTGCCGGAACAACATAGGTGAAACTGCTGCTTTTTTCTTTCTTAATCCTTACTATCGTCATTTTCCCTCTAATTCTTTTGTATGATTGTCACTCTCTTGTGTCCTGTTATTTCCGGGGTGCCTTGATAGTCGAAGCAGACTTTGTGCGGTTGAGGCTAGAGAGGTGAGCAGAGTAAGCCTGATTCTGCGTTTGGACTTCCCTGTTGACATCCACCACTTGGCGCTCATAATATGACCTTATGCAGTTGCGAGTGCCGTAAGACCTTTTTAAAACAAACGAACTCGGGTCTCCTGCGTGTGACAACAAAGCGCCTGGCGTGACGGCATGTCTGATGGGCCACATCGTCAGATGGTTTTGAAGGGAGGGAGGGAGGGAGGGGGGGAATGAGACATCAGGCTACTTGGAAGACGAATTTTTTTTTTAAAACGTGTGTGTGTGTTTTACGCCACCATTGACACAATTTAGATAAATGTGGGAGGCGGACTTTGGCTTAAAGCTGCACCTAGGCGTAGCTATACAAATATTTATTAGAATTATTATTTTTATTGTTATAAAGAAACAGTATAGATTTAACACCCCGATTAACATTGTTAGGTTATTTAAGAGGCGGGACCTCCGAGTTTAACGTCTATCACCGAAAAGACCAAGCCAAGTGGGAAATGTGTGTAAAGTGCCTTTCCCAAGTACACAACGTCGTACTGAGCTGAGGCTCGATCACAAGTCCGGTAGCTTAACCACTGGGCTACCGACCCCACCTATTATAATAATAATTATTAATATAATGATATTAACGGATACGCCGTTCCAGGTAAAAGACCGATATGATATACTCGATTAAAATTCTCCACATTCATACAGGAATCAAACTCGGGTCATCTGCGTGTGATGGCGAAACACCAAACCGCTACACCATGGACACGGGTGTGACTTGTGTATGAGACATTGGTAGGGGAATTATTTTTTTCATAAAGGATCTCTCTCTTAATTTCAACAATCCAATTTTTTTTAAAATTCCTCGTGTTTGTTAATTCAAAATCCTTTCAAATTAGGTTTCGTCAACCCCCAGAAAGCCCAACCCCCCTTTCCTGCCAACTCCTTCTTTACTCACCGGCGTCTGTGGTATATCTGTTTGGTGCTCCACTGTCGCATGCAGGAGACCCGAGTTCGATTCCCAAGAGGGGCGAATTTTATCGAATATCTCCGTCCTTCTGTTGGGATGTTGATTGTATCCCTGTCAGCCCAAGTTGACCCCTGACAGGCAGGGTTAGAGACCCGCCTCCTACATGATCTAAATTGTGTCAATTGGGATGTAAAAACATCTACATTCCTTTTTTTCCTCTTTCATTACTCAGTCTTTCATATCTTCCCAGTTTCCCTTCTTTTTTTCGAGCGTGTTTCTGTCGTTGATAAAGATTACCTAATAGTTCTGCTTCGTTCTGTTTTTTATTTTAAATGAGTTTGAGCGATGATGATGATGATGATGATGATGATGATGATGATGATGATGATGATGATAATGATAATAATAATAATAATAATAA
>NW_004797434.1:1162862-1174589 GCF_000002075.1 Aplysia californica | reverse complement strand
GAGAGAGAGAGAGAGAGAGAGAGAGAGAGAGAGAGAGAGAGACTTCTTAAGAATGAGCGAGATAACTGCATTTTGGAATATTTACTTCTCTCGCTGAAAGCTAGATCCGGTTGAAAGAATCTGTTTTATTTTCTTTGCAAGATAAAAATTACTCGCAGACACTTGAATTTTTATCATATTTCGTTCCAAAGAGTTTCTTCGTAACTTTTCCTTTAACTTTTCTTTCAAGCAGGAAAGCATGGTGCAAGTATGGCATAAACTCACACGCTATCACCATCATTAAGTGTCTAGAGCAGACGCCATTGGCGGTTATGGTTCTCTATCCCCCCCCCCCTCCTTTCTTCCAGGCACTCGTAAATGAGTTGTCGTTTTTTGTGTTGTTGGTTGCGTTCACACTATACTATAGGCATTTTAAACAGAACTTTGCTACCAAATTTGAGGGTTTTTGGTACTTCACTTCGAATGGGATAGCGAAGCGTCGGCAAACACCAATAACACGGAATTAGCACAAAATAGGACCAACTACGGTCTGAAGAAGCCATCACAAATGAACTGTGAAAGTGTCCCGGGATAGAGTTTCCAGCCTCTAGGCCAACAACGTCGATCACTCTTTTTTGTTCCTGTTATTTAGGTGTTTTTACGACCCTATCGAGATATTTTAAATCTCTAAAGAGGCAGCCACAACTCCTACGGCCAGGGACAACCCAGGCTTAGAAGGATACAATATCCCAGCAGAAAGACTGAGATACTCGCTAAAATTTCTCCCCACACGGGAATCGAACTAGAATCTTCTGTATAAGAGGGCGAAGCGCCTAACCGCTACACCACAGACGCCAGTGATCACTCTAAGAAGGTAAAATTCCGTTAGAAGACTGTGACACAACCACTGACTTAAACTGTAAATCTTCCCTTGCGTAGCGACGAGCATACAGCAATGGACCTAAAATTCAGTCTCGTTGACGTATATAAGAGGCCAGCTTTGACCAAGGTACACTATATCTAGTCTTGAGTCCGTCTCTCTGATCGGACGTAATCCTCCCGTCCCGAATATATAAATGACAGCAGTGCTTGTAAACGTTGAACGTCCAGCGAAATAGCGACAGCACAAAGAGATTATAAATAGCACTATTTTATAACTTCTTTTGCGACCATGCGAAAGAAGCCCATCGCGAGACATAATATTTATGAGGCGGCTAAAGAACCCTACAATGAACACACGGCAAATATTAAGCTAGCGTTTTGGTGTATCAGTTTCGAGCCTCGGCGCTGCATGCTGAAGACAAAAATTCGATTCCCGTGTGAGGAGAATTTTTCATCGAGTATCTTGGTCTTTCTGCTGGGACGTTGTATGCTTCTCAGCCTGAGTTATGATATTGAAGGAAAGAAGAGAATAGTTGAGACTGAAATCGGTTTCGAACCTCAAATCTTTGAATCCTTGTAAAGTCCGTGACAAATACATCACAATGTCCCGTCGGAAGATATGACTAACGACCTTTCTTGTTTCTCTGACACCTGCAAAAAGCATAATTTGTGATTGGTCAATGTATAGGTTGAACGCCCCATTCAATAGTGTGAAGCTCAAAACGTGGCAAGGGGACGAGTATAATCCATAGACTTGTATTATAATACCATAGACCGTGCACTCTGACGTAATTGCGATTCACTTAGCCTAAATTTTCCACCCTTTTGGGACAAGCTCACTTTGGAGACCTCTGAACTGATTACTAATGGTCCTATCGATGTGAAAACTAGCTAGCTGTAAAACTGTATGTTTTCTCCCCGTTTTGCCATTTAAAAAATCGTCTAGGCAGCGTAATTTTGAAATGTTTAAGAAAAAAATTGTCAACAAGATTCAAGATGGCCACTGTTTCCATGGTAACCGATGAATTTATGAATTGTTTGAAGGAGTAGATTTTCATTCCTCCACTTAAGCATCAACATATACCAGCACTAGCTTCACATGTTCTCTGGTTAAAAAGCTGGTTTTCAAGGTAGCGATACCCCTTAATTTTGAGCTAAATGACGAAGGGCAGGTTGGGAAAAGATGCTGCGCGTACTCGACTAAAGTGAGAGGGGTGCTTGCCCTTCATTTAGACGCCAACGGTACACACGCTTCACCAGGAAATTGATTAAGAGCAAAGAGCGACAGCCGTGACAATGCACGGTCTTGTGGACACTATACTTGTGACATCGTGGTGAAATCAGGCGCTCGTCAAAATAGTGAAATCGAAAATACCAGCATTTTTCCACCGGTTTGGAATTTTTTGGGGAATTTGTTTTGGCCCAATACCTTTTATGTCCATTTAAAAACACATGCCGGAGTGGATTATACTGAAAACCTTTAATTAAAGGCACAACGAATTGTATATTTTCAGTTTCAAAGGACTCTTAAGCTATGGAAGTCACCAAACTTTTGCGGCATTTTTCTTACTAATTTTATCTCTGAAACCAGGTAACGCGCGCCTCCTTCAATCGCAAATATCTTGACTTCTTTTCGATATAGATAGGTTTTTCTTTTCATTGAACGATAGACAAATGAACAAGCTTTACGGGGATACAAATGACTCCAGATAACAAAAAATTGACGAGTGCCTGATTCCACCGCGTCGTGACGCATATCTCTAATCAAGTGTATTGTTTTTGGTTTAAATAAGAGTTTTACGGCATTTGCAATACAAATAAACCATATAAATGCTGTAGATTAGAAATGTTACAAGAGAGTAACAAAGACAAAAAAGAGAGACAAGGACGATAGATATTTGATAGCGCAAACCACAATAGAGCATCCACCAACAGTTACTGCCCACAATACAGGGTGATTAAAAAAGAATGCGCCAGAATCGTTACATGTTATTAAACAAACAAAACACGAAAAAACAATAGAAAACTGTAGCTTGGACTCATGTGTTGTGCATACTTTCCAGCTTTTATTTCATGTTTTATAAGAGCCCAATGTGGCCACCACTGGCAGCACGGACAACATGTTGATTGTAGCTGTTATTCAGTCTTTCAGGCCATCGATATTTGCTAGAATTGGTGGAACATGAACTTTGTCTTTAACATACTTTTAACGTATTTTTTCTGGAAGTGGTGGAACATAAACTTTGTCTTTAACATACTTTTAACGTATTTTTTCTGGAAGTGGTGGAACATAAACTTTGTCTTTAACATACTTTTAACGTATTTTTTCTGGAAGTGGTGGAACATAAACTTTGTCTTTAACGTTTTATTTTAATGTTTTCTTTTTACATTATAATACCACTGTGTAAGACGACCACCTGCCTAAGACGACCAATGTTCTCCTCGACAATGGCTGGCCGTCTTGGATAACCTCTACATGAGTATCTGCTCCATTTCGTGGGAATTGAACTTAGATTATTTTTGCGCGCAAGACGAGGAACTTAAATATTTACATCACTGATGCCGGCATAAAGGATGGGCTGCTAACAAGTTAATTAAGCTGAGTGAGAAGATTAGTTCTCCGCGTGTGCTGTTCGCCGACTTCATTGCTGTTCTTATCTAAACAGAAGAATCTGCGTAATTTACCACTCATATATTCACCCCACCTAGACACCTGGGAAATGAACTGATGATAGACAGCCTAATGGCTCTTGTATTATCACTTGCACTAATTTATGTCTTAATTAAAAGATAATGTTAAAAAATGTCTCAAATTCGAAATTTTGGATTTAAGTCTCAGCTCAGTCCAACATTGTGTTATTTGGGAAGGCACTTCATATGAATTTCCTATTTGGTTAGGTTCTTTTGGAAACGGGCGATAAACTCGGAGGTCCCGCCTCTTTGATAACTTAATAGTGTAATAGGGGGCGCTAAAACTATACCATTTCAAATTTTTATATTTCGGAACTTTGAAACTACACTTTTGAAAATTCTGCTAACACTTTGGCCAGTTTTTAAATCTATAACAGTTGTTACGGTGTGGCTTGGGTATTGCCCACTCGTACACAGTATAAATTCATCTAATTATTAAAAAAATGGATGAATGAGCTGTTCCATGACACTCCTCATAATATCTTTACTTCATATTAGCCTAAATCCTCCTGATCAATTCAAGAACAATTAATTTCGTTTTGATCTTACTTTGATTTTTTTCTGAGCACTTTACATGAAGAGGCTATTTTGAAGAAAGAACAAAGGATCACCTCCCCCGCCCCCCCCCCCCCCCCCCAAAAAAAAAAAATTAATTAAAAAATCTCCAAACCCAACAATTTGTTTCCTGAAAATAAGTTCTTTCTTCCTTTCCTCCTATATCGTTTCCGTACGTTCCCGCACCTGTATTTCTCGAAGCTCTGTAACTCTGACATTACTCATTTCAAACATGTGTTCCCCAGTATAATAATAAATAACATTTGTGTAGCACAAATTCCCTCTCAACAGCAAGCTCTTTGCCCTTCACAATTTATATTATTACCCCAGCAGATCCAATAGCATTCTGAAACAATCTCAACTTCATGGGAAGCATACAGAGCAAGTTGCCATTTTATAGGCGCTAATAAAACACTGACATGACATACTGACAAGATTTTTCTCAGTGTTGGCCGGGTACTTTTTCTCAAATGGGTGAATTGAGGAAAATTCACGTAAAGTGCCTTTCCCAACGGCACAACGTCAAGACTGAGGCTCGAACTCCCGAATCTGCAACCTCACGATTACGAGCCCGGTAGCCTAACCACTAGACTATCGACACCACTATTAAAGATCAGTATTGAAGATCAAGCAGGAAAAGTCAGTTGCCTCCCTCGAAACAAACACACAAACAAGCCCACTACATAAACAAATGAAGGGACGAACGAATTAATAAATGAATACATAGATAAATAGATATTAATAAATTTTATACAACTCGAAGCAATGTTGGTCATAAGACAGCAAATGCCTGGTTTTTAGCTACCCGATATCCAACTATATTTTTTTATTGCAAAAGTCTGCTTCTTTGATGACTTCTCTCGACAACCAATCCTTCGCTCTTGTATACGCACCCAGTAGGGGATTTTACACCTTACCCAACATCAGGCTCGCACTGGATACCGTTATCGTAATCCCGTGGAGGGAAAAACTGTCTCTCTCAATTTATTTGACACCCCCTCCCCCTCCTCTTTCCTCTCATTTGCAGATTACCTCATTCTTTACAATAAACTCCCCTGTTGAAACTAACGCAGAGCCAGCCGATGTCGGAACCGATGTATCTAACTCCCGCCACTCAGGGTGTCAATAAATGTCACGTTATCAGTCAAAAAGAGGCTTACTTGTGCCATTGAAACGCTGCCCGAAAAAAATAATAAAAGAAAACCCTAACCCCCTCCCCCCCTTTCCCTCCCAGTTAGTTGTGCCGGTGACGAACCCTCCTTTGTGCGATTTTTTTTAGAGGAGGAAATGGATACTCGAGTATCAACAAAAGCCTATCCCAAAGAAGAGAGGACAAAAATTATTAAACGATTTCAAAGATCGATTTTCCAAGCATAACTTTTTCGGAGCCAGGTTGTATTTCCTGTAGGGAGACGAACTCAAACGTTACACAAGCACTTTTATACTAGCTACGAAGGTTACTTGAATACATCTTTTAAAGGTCTCGGCCTTGTGGTCAAGTTTCAGTACGGCTTGTGTTAGCCTAGTGGTTGGCAAGGGAGTGGAAAAGGAATTTAAAAAAAAAAGGGGGGGGAAGAAACACTTCAGTCATCAACCCCCCCAAAGCCTCGAGCGAGGGCCGTTATGTATGTATCTCAAATCTTTCTCTGTTTCACATTTCTCGGGCCAGGCAAAGACCGAAAGGTTGGACCCGACGAGCAAACAAAGAGAACCTTTCGGCTCGGGCCGTCTCGATTGCGAACGGTGCACGATAAGGCTCTCCGTGCGCTGTCAACTTGTATCTGATATTAGATTTTAAATTTAAACCTAACGTGGAGTAGCCTACACGCCAGTCCGATTTTGCTGAAATGTCCTAATCTTATTTAAAACGTGGTGAAGAAGCTGGTGTCTTTGGTATGGCGATTAGGTGTTTCTCCATCGCACGCAAATGGCATGAGTTCCATTCCCGTGTGGGGAAAATTTGTAGCGAATATCTCCATCTTCTAAGGAAACTTTTGAGAATTTCACGGAAGAAAAAAATCACATGAAGTACAGAAAAAAACCCATATGGGTCGATCAGAACAATAATTAAGAAGCGACAAATTACGGACTTTCTAGGAGAAAAATGGGTGACGGGGGAAGATCAGGAATGGTATAACATTTTTGAGAGTATCCGAGCAAAGTAATGAATGGCGAACCATGGCGAACCATGTTCGTCTGTGTCTGTCGCAGATCTGGCACGTGATCATGATTATTATGATACTGTTATGTTTCTATTCGCTAATCGCATACTCCGACCAAAGTGGACCAGTCGGGCAAGTTTACCCTCCACTTATATTGCTGCACAGCCTACTTCTCTGGAAAACTCATTCCAAAAGACGAGAGACGGATTTGTGAGCTGAACTGCCACTGGTTCCGTCCTTTTCCATTCTCGAGTCATCACTTTTCTCCACCTCCTTGATCGCTCGTCCGTCATCATAAGTAGCGTAAAAGTCCTCCTGTGGGTGGTTGGCGGGTGCTCTGGTATGGTAAGCTTCTTCCTTCTTATCAAACATCTGTCGTCTCTATCTCTTCCTCCTTTTTTTTTATTGTGTTTGTTACTCTCTTGTAACACCTTCAATCTTCGGCACTTACATGACCTTATTGTGTTTTCAAGTGCCACAATATTCTCACTAAAACTAACACTAAAGCCTCCCTGAAGCTACTTGCTATGTTTCTTCAGATGTTTTTCCACGGTCCAGATTCTTGCTTTGTTTTCTTGTACGTTTTATCGGCCTGCACGTGCATCGTCCACTGTGAGTATACATCGTGTGTGGTGGTGGTGGTGGTGGCAGCGTTGATGCAGGTGCAGAAATTTGATGCCAGTGTAATCTGTCTGTGTCTGGGGTATTTTGTTTTTCTTTTAATGTAGGTGCTTTACGTCTTCATCGACACGATTTTGATTATTTAGGAGGTGGGCTGAGAGGGTGCAGATGTATCTTACCCCCCCCCCCCCCCTCTTTCCATGATATTTTCTCTGTCCGGTTTATTGACGGGGATTAAACATGTTTTATCTATAATATAATAATAAATAATAATAAATAAATAGCATTTGTATAGCGCACATCCCCGCTCAACAGCAGGCTCTATGCGATTTACACTATATTATTACCCCAGCAGACCATAGAACACTCCGAAACATTCTCAGCTTCCCGGGAAGCATACAGTGCAAGCAGCTGATTAGTCGCTCAAACACTAACAAACTGACAAGATCTTTCGCTGTCTTTTGCCGGGTACCCATTCCCACCTGGGTGAAGTGAGGAAAATTCGTGTAAAGTGCCTTTCTCAAGGACACAACGTCGGGCCCTTGGCGGGATTCGAACCCACGACCTTACGGTTGCGAGTCCGAGAGCCTAACCACTAGGCCACCGACGCCACACTAATAATGTATACCTGTATGTGTTTTACGGCCATGTAGACACAACTTAAATAATTAAGGAGACTAGCTTCGACCCTGCCTGTCAGGGCCAATCCAGGCTGAAGCATACAAAGCCCCTGCAGACAGACGGAGATACTCAATAAAAATTATCCCGACTCGGGAATCGAGCTCGGATTACTTGTGTGCGACGGTAAAATGTCTAACCACTACATCACAGACACCGAATGTCTCCAGGTGAGGCACAACCTTTTTCTAGAAACAAAGATTTGACAAGTATTTGAGTAGCTACATACTCTGAGAAACACTCTGAGATATAGATAACTTCAAAATTTTATCACAGACGTCTGTGGTGTAGCAATTACGCGCTTCACTGACGCGCGCAGGAGACACGAGTTCGATTCCCACATAGGGAGACAATTTTTATAAAGCATCTCAGTCATTCTGCTGGGCGGGACATTGTATCAGTCTCATCTCGGATTGGCCCTGACAGGCAGGGTGGGAAGCCCGCCTCCTAAATGAGCTAGGTAATGGCGTAAAACACCCTCATCACATTAAAAGACAAAAATACGTTTTATCACGCCCATTCGTAGACGCTTCAGATTATTTCAGTCACAACGCTTTTGACCAATGTCTGTGGTGTAGCGGAGAGGCGCTTCTCAGTCATACACAGAAGGCGTCAGTTCGGTTCCCGTATGGGTAGATTTTTTATCCAGTTTGTTTGCAAGGGTGTGTGTTTGCAAGGTTGTTTATCCTTCTCAGCCTGAACTGACCCTAACAGGCAGGGTCGGAGCAGCCGGAGCCATAATAATAATGTTACTTGTTACTCGTGTGAAGGACCGACATCACTGCACAAGGGGAATCCCCATAAGCGCTCCGTCCACAAAATAATAATGACTGCATTTATATAGCTTGTATACACTCTACAGAAGGGAGCTCTCGGTGTCGAGAGGCTACGGTGTTCGCCTCTAATTCAATAGGTCCTGGGTTCGAATCCATAAAGCGACAGAAAATTTTCTTCTCTAAAACTGTTTTGTTTCATCCCCTTCCTGCTCTGTAACAATGTTCTGGTGTCTGCTTTCATCTCCACACTTTCTCCCCCTACCCCCTTGGCCCCCTTCTCCGGGCTCCTGACTCTTTCTTACTTAGATTGACTTGGATCCAGAGCTAGAATCATAGCAGGCGGCACATGTCCATAGCTGCTCATCTCTCCTTTCCAGCGTCCACATCAGGGTCTTCCTGCTAATTGTCTCCATGAGGAGCTGGTTTGAGACACGCCTGACCACTCCTCGGAGCAAACTTTTTTTCGTTGTGCCCCGCACACACTTTCCTTTTATTGTGCTGAGTGTGTGGGAGTCTGTCTCCTCTTGGTTGTGAAGGCTCTCCTTGCATCTGGCGACCACCATTGGTGGGTCAAGCATGATTCGGCCATTGGGTGTTGCTTTGCCGGCAAGTTCATCAGCACGCTCATTTCCGTGCACCCCGGCGTGACCAGGGCAGAACACACATGTAATTCTTAGGAGGTGGCTATTTGCAATGGAAGCTCTCCAGTCACTGTAGAGCCACCCGCTCCTGATTTTTTCTAGGGTGCTCATCGAATCTGTGACAAACAGGGCATTTTTATACGCTTCCATGCTGATCCATTCCAGCGCCTCTGTTATTGCCTTGACCTCCATTGCCATGCTCGACGTAGTGCACTCGTAGGCTCCAGACTGTTCTTTAATCATCTTCCCGTCAACTCGAGCACTGAACACCCACCCAGATTTCTGGCCACGCCTCACTGATCCGTCGGTGAAGACGACAACATCACCTATCACTGAATTTTCCTCAAGGATGGCCACGATTTCCGCATTAGTTGCACTTGCTGGCCACTCGCGACACTCTCGACCTAGCGTAGCTATCACTTTCATGAAGTTGTTCATGTCTTTCTCCGGCCTCATCCAGTCACATCCTCTTCTTATGTCCTCGATTTCACAGCACATATCGAGAGTTCGCTCCGCCTGCACCATCCATACAAAATTCCTACCACTCTTTCTGCTGCCTTTCTATTGCTACTCCTTGGCTTTTTCTTACTGCTGTCTTTCAGCCACCTCCTGGTCTTTTGGAAGGTAAGATCTAACACCTAGCCTTCTCGGAGGTCCCATGTGCAAATTGCGCATGCTAAAGATCCCTTGGTGGTCCAAAATAGATAAGAGATGGCTTCGGCCGCCATTCGGGCAAGATACAAAATTAATTCCTACCACAAACTAGAAATGTTTAATGTGTCCCGTGCGCTCATATGACTTTATGCTCCTGCGAGCGCCGTAAAACACTTACAGGAAAAACTCACTCTACAGCATGTTCTATGTGCTTTGCAACCATTATTACACCCATCAGACTATAGTCTATAGTTATGAATACTCATAAACATTTCCGGCTTCCCGGCCAGCGAACAGTGCAAGCTGGGGTTTACACGCGCTCAAACACTAACAAACCAACAAAATCTTTCGCTGTCTACAGCCGGGTTCCCATTCGCACTTGGACGAATAAGGAACATTCATATAAAGTGCCTTTCTCAATCAAGGGTACAACGTTTAACCCCTGACGGGATTTGAACCTGCGACCTTGTGGTTATGATTCCGAGAGCCTAACCATTTGGCCACTGATACCACCTCCATAAACGGTCTAAATAGTGTCGTCGATGATTGTTATAGACCCACAATTACATAATATTACAACGTATTTAATCCCCGTTAATAGACAGGACTGAGAGAGAAATATCACGGCAAAAGGCAATATATTTTGACCCTATCATTTTCGAACCTAGAACCTCCACATTTTAACCTGTTGGTCACACCTACATTAATTACTTTCTTGAGTTCACAAACTATAATCTGTTTGTTTACCTGCATTATTGATCGTCCTCCCCATTTATCCGTAAAGCCCTTTATCTTAATGTTATGCTGCTTGTGATTTTTAATCTCCCTTTCCATTGGGTAATCTTTGAATCAACAAGAACAAAAGGAAAAACCCAAAGACAAAGACGACAGATGTGCGACAAAAACAGACCCTAGAAACCGGGAAATAGCTAACAGCACAAATTGTAGCTGCGAGGATTATATTTTGAACGCCATTAAAAACGCAACACTTGGTTCGCAAAGTCTGAACACGCTGGTAAAATATGAATATAGATTAAAAGACGTGTTTTTAGAAGTTATTCAGTTTTCAACAAATGTGGCACCATTTTGATCACACACATCAACTGATTTCGATACTTGTCCTCCTTCTCTCGGCGTAGCCACTTAAGACAAATTTGCAGATAATCACAAATCGAAGCTCAATAAAGATCTCTTACCCTCAGTAAATTGTATGGTCATCATTAACATTTAAACAGACCAAAACACTTCTTCACATAGATTTTATAAACATTTTCAATGTTTTGTTGAGAAATTGTGTCCCACTTTCGTGGCAGCGCGATCTCCCAATAGCTGCAGATTAGCAAATCAGCACACACTTTGCGGTTCAATACATCTCATACGTGCGCTGTTGGAGACATGTCAGGTACGTACACTGGCCAGTCCATGACATTCATGTCATGATCTTCCAGAAACTGTGTTGTTTGCTAAATGGGCAGTGTAAGGGCAGGAGTGTCGTGTTGGATGACTGAGAGATTCTGATTTTTTCTTTGTGCTGTTTGGCACCGTGAAAACGGCGCTGTTGTTGCGGCTTGGTTAATTGCATTCCTACATAAGGCGTTCTTGATCTAAGTCCTGTACTTACTGTTCCGTGCCTCATACTAATAGATGAAACATTTTCACGCACCCCATACATGCCCTGAGCTGCTGCTTTCGAGAAACGAAATGATTTCGCAGATGCTACAGCAAAATCTGCGTCTCTTGAACACAGCTGGTCACTCGAGACTGTCATATTCTTTGCCCATCCCGGACATTTCAAGTGTGCTAAAATCTTTGTATGAAGTCGAGAACAATGCAAGCACTGCATTTTAGCCGTATTGCTGCTTTTCAGGCAGAAGCGAAAGTTGCGATCAGCTTCGCTAAGTTGAGAAGTCTTGTAATGAACGAAATATAAAAAAATTGATCGAAAAAAAAGCTAGGACTTTTGTTTGGAATGAGCTTAGGGTCATCTTTCAGGTAAATAATTTCGTATTATTTTATAATAATATAGCGACGAGATCTAATAGGGGGTGCCCACATACGCGATCGGGTCGGGTCGGGTCGGGTCGGGTC
>NW_004797434.1:1159568-1161725 GCF_000002075.1 Aplysia californica | reverse complement strand
GTCCAGCCAATCGTAGACCGGGTTTACGCCCTCTGTGTAGTCGCATGTAGGTTAAAGGTTTCTCTTCTTTAACTTCCAGGTCGTCGAGTACAATCGCGGCGGGGCTGTAGTGTGCACTGAAACTCCGACCCGATAGGCCCGACCAGACCCGACCCGACCCGAACGCGTATGTGGGCACCCCCTATTATGAACACATTTTTACTAAACCAAAGTTTACTGTATTGTGATGAAAAGTACTCACTCATGGAAATAGCAAAAATTGTGCATGGGTGTGTGGACTAACAACTACTCACTTGTGTCTCCAAAAATCGTGACGATCAGAGCATATTTGGCGTTTTAATAACTTTTTGAAAACGTTGCGTTTTTAGTGGCGTTCCGTATATTTCAACTGGAAACATTTATGATGTTGAGCGTCAAGCTTTTGAAAAAACCAAAAGGGGACAACGTTTCGATGTGTATAATATGGTTCTGCCTCTTGAATTACTTTACTGTAATGAAAGCGCGTTTAACCCTATCCTTACGTCGTGTTATACTATCGTATCCTTAGGACGTGGGGAACTCTGTGCCAGCACCTTCCAAAGAGGAAATTTACTCGTTAATCCGATCCGTACGCTTTGCATAGCAGTCTGTCAAAATGATTTTTTTGAGAAATACTGAACGTTTCAAAGAGATCTTCGTAGTAGAAGAATTCTAAAATGTGAAGAATACAAACCCGGGGGTACAAAATGGCTCCAGGGCGTACGGATAGGGTTAATATGCACGTATTCTACAACCTCACGAGCTGTGCTTGGTGTCTTGTACTTTCTACTTTCTTTCCAGCAGACGAGGATCACGTTGAAAGCAATGGCTTTCACTCTCGGGAAGCGGGAATTAGTTTAGTGCAAAATGAAACTGGAATTCTACGAAGCAAAATTATGAGATGTGTTGTGACCTATGTGGTCTCTTCATAGGCTCTAAAATTTCTATTTATTATTATCGAGGTCATGTTCCTCTTGCAGGTTTACTGTATGGGTTGCGTTTACTTATTCCTAAAAAAATAGCCCAATATGAATTTGACGCCCGTATCAACACTATCAGGTCATTTAAATGGCGGGACCTCCAAATTTACGTACTTCTCCGACTGGACAGAGCCAGATGGGCAGAGAGCTTTGAAAACTCCACAAAATGACCCGAATTCGAAAAAGCCCAGACTGGAATTCGAACCAGTTCCACCCGCTCCGTAGTCCAGCATAATACCTGCTGAGCTTACGGCCCACTCTTTAGTAATACACGTTGTATAACAAAGATCCTAAATAAGTTCTTTCACGTACCTCTATTTCTCATCCCAGGCAAAGAAGCGAAAGGGTGCACCATAATCTCAGTTGGTATTATGCTGAACTACGGAGCTGATGGTCCAGGTTCGAATCCCAAACGGGGCGCTTTGAACTTTTGGTTTGTTAGGAGTCTTTAATGCTGTCTACTCTTCTGGTTCTGTCTTATCGGAGGTCGACGTCCTGACTCTTGAATAACTTAACTGTATTGAAAGGGGCGTAAAAAATCCATCCGGTAATAATAGAGAAGCAAACGTCTCGGGTATCAAACCATACGGAAAATTTACCTTTAATCACGTGACTCTACCTTATTAGCTGTGACTCCGTCGTCGCTGCTTTGCATTAAGTAAATATGGCGATATGATGCTAAGCTAATTATCCTAAGCAAAAACGTAGGGAATTAAGAAAGTGTGTTTGTCTTTTATGTTATCTTTATCAGCCCCACACCTTAGGAACGCCCCCGTCTTGAGTGTTCTCCGATTCATGACCGATGAACTGTTTGCATACTTGTATGCTTATGATAACTTGAGCATCTAGTTTTGCCCCTCCCCCTTTTTTCCCTCCCACACCTGCACCCTCTCGTACCTTTTTTTGTTGTTGCAACATTTGCATATTTGATTTTTATTCGTAGGCCGAAAAATAGAATTTTACCCTTCCTTTCTCTTGATTAGATCTATGGAAAAGAAGGTGCCCCCACCTATTTCTTCTGCCTCTCCTTCCCCCTCTCATTCTCTCTTCTTTTTCTCTCCCTCACCTCTCTGTCTCTGTCTCTGTCTCTGTCTCTGTCTCTGTCTCTGTCTCTCTCTCTCTGTCTCTCTCTCTCTCTCTGTCTCTGTCTCTCTCTCTC
>NW_004797434.1:1155100-1156462 GCF_000002075.1 Aplysia californica | reverse complement strand
TATTATCATCATCATTATTATTATTGTTACTAAAATCATTATCAGTCGTCTTCTTCAGAAGTGTTCGTTGTGGGCGGTTGGCGGGTGCTCTGGTGTGGTTTGCTACTTCTTTCCAATCAAACGTCTAGACTCTATTGTCCTTATATCTCTCCTTCTTTCTTGTGTTTGTTACTCTCTTGTAACACTTCTGGTCTTCTGCACTTAAATGCCCTAATTGTGTTGCAAGTGCTATACAACTGTCACAAAAATTAAAACAGAAACAATTTCAAATAGAAAGGCGCGGGTTTAGAAGATCAGCTTTTTGATTAAATCTTTTTTAAGAAGAGGGAGTTAATAATAAAAAAAAAACACAAAAAAAACTAGAACGAAAAAATATGTTTCATCGTGGTGCTATCAGACTCTCGTCGAAATAACAAAATCTCAAAGAAACCGGCATTTTTCTGCTCGTTGCGAAATTTCTATCATACTTTTTATTTGGCTTTATGTCCATTAAAAAAACACATTTATGTGTACTTTTTACCGAAAAAGGTTGATCACAGACAAAAATGAAATAATATGTAAATTTTCAGTTCCCAAGGACCCTCAAGCTTTGGAAGTCACCAATAAAATTACAAATTTTTCGCGGCACTTTTCTCGCTATATTTACCTGCCATCAGGTAACTCCACCTCCTTCAATTGCAAATGTCTCGACTTCTTTTCAAGATGTAGGTGTATTGTTTTCATTAAAAACAAGACAAATGAACAAGCTTTCAGATGATACCAGTAACTCCAAATGCCGAAAGACACTGACGAGCACTTGTTGGTGGTTGGTGAGTGCTCTGGTGTGGTATTCTCTTTCTTTTTTATCAAACATCTATTGTCTTTACCTAATCTCTCTTTCTTTTTTGTGTTTGTTGCTCTCTTATTACACCTCTAATCTTCGGCTCTAATATGACCTTATTGTGTTGCAAGTGCCGTAAAACTCTTTCTAAGACTTAAAACTAATCTCTCTTTCTTTTTGTGTTTGTTGCTCTCTTATCACACCTCTAATCTTCGGCACTTATATGACCTTCTTGTGTTGAAATGTGGAACAAGAACTTTTACTAAATTTAAATCATGACGAGCGCCTGATTTCAAAATGCACCGTGTCGTGACACATATTATTATTTTGTTTTTCTCAGCAGTTCTGAAAAACTATTTAAAAAAACAGGGTGGAGCATGGTTCATTTCAAAGTTCTTTCTTAACCTCCATATAAACGCCATTGAGGCAGACCCTGATCTTTCTTCTAACTGCAGTTACGTTTTCCATCGATGTTTCTTGTTGTGTCACGATTCACCTCTCTTACAACGTCTGTGATTGTGCAAGTGTACATACCCCCCCCC
>NW_004797434.1:1152433-1153561 GCF_000002075.1 Aplysia californica | reverse complement strand
GCTGCAGAAAGAGTCAGGAACCCAGAGGAGGGGGCAAAGGAGGTGAGGGGGTGAGGGCAGAAAGAGGAGACGAAAGCAGACGACAGAATATTGCTAGAGAGCAGGAAAGGAGGTGAAAGGAGACAATTTTAGAGAAGAAAATGTTTCGGTCGCTACCCGGATTCGAACCCGGGACCTTTGATAGAGAGGCCAACACCTTAACCTCTAGGCCACGAGAGCCCACTGTTCCTAATTTAATATATTATGATAGTTCCAAATGGACCACAATAAGGTGAACTTCGGTATTTCGATCGGACACATGTTTGCCGTCAGTTTTAAAAGTACAGTGTATGCTGCTTTTACAATTTTACAGGAGACCCCCCCCCCCCAAAAAAAAAACCCCTAAAAAAGAACAACAAACAAACAAACAACAAAACAAACAAAACGAAAACAAAAACAAACAAACGAAACAAAACAAAACAAAAAAAAACAACCAACCAAAATAACTGAATGTTCTTAACAAGAAAACAAAGTATTTGCAAACATCCCAAGTCAATATTTTGAAGATTACAACTTTGATAATAATTTCCTTAGTACCTTACTTTAAAGCAAATTTTGCTTTCTTGGTTAAAAAAAACATCCAGTATTTTGGCTCTCCAGTAAATTTTTAAAAACTAGCTACTGTACTTTAAAAAATGACCGCAGGTGTGTTCGCTTTGTACTGAAAGAGTTAAAGAGTTAAAGCAGGAACGTTTTTTTTAAAGCCTGTAACAATGTCATGACGTGGTGTGTGGGCTATTTTCCTGTGGTGGTCTGAGGCGGATATAATGTAACTGATACCTATCCTCTGTTGTCCAATTATTTGTTATTTGTGTATACATTATGTATAATAATTTAATGTGTTTGTTTGAACGTGCTGGGAGTATCCGGGAATTATTATTTTTTTTGTTTTGTTTTTGGTAGGGGTGGGTTTAGTTGTTTGTTTGTGTGTTTCTATGTATGGTTGAGTAACCTGTACACACACACAAATACACACACGCATATACACATACACACATACACACACAGAAAGAGAGAGAGAGAGAGAGAGAGAGAGAGAGAGAAAGAGAGAGAGAGAGAGAGAGAGAGAGAGAGAGAGAGAGAGAGAGA
>NW_004797434.1:1150379-1151646 GCF_000002075.1 Aplysia californica | reverse complement strand
AGAGAGAGAGAGAGAGAGAGAGAGAGAGAGAGAGAGAGAGAAAATGTGTTTTGCTTCTTTGGGCTTTGGAAATTTGCTTTGTGATGTTCAGTGCTGATCGTGCTTTTTTTTTAGAAAGGGAATTTTTTTACAACATTATCTTGAGCAATATTATGTTTATGTGACCGAGGCAGTGTGACTGAGGGGTATTTCTACCACGAAGGTGGTTGGCATGTCGTGCTCTCGTGTGGTTTGCTCCGTCTTTCCCATCAAACATAATATTGTCCTGGTCTCTCCTGCTTATCTTTTGTGTTTGTTACTCTCCTGTAACACCTCTAATATTCAGTACATATCGTTACCTCAGCATTACAAAGTTCTATCTTCTCAGTACCTAGTTTTGAGAAATTTGGCGTAAAGAAAAAAAAAAGAGTTTCTCAACATGTCAAGCAAAAAGCCGAACTGCTACACCACAGACGTCCCTTGGACCATATTAAGTGTTAGCTATATCTATGTGTCGCAACATGGTATAATCAGGCGATCGTCAAAATAATGAAATCGAAGAAATCAGAATTTTTTCGGGCGTTGGGAAATTTTTACCGATTTTCTTTTCTTTTCTTTTCTCAACATTTTTTATATCTATTTAACACAGATTTCTGCGTGAATTTTAGAGAAGAAAAAATTGATCAATTAAAAAAAACAAAGCAACAAAAAAATATTTTTAAAAAAATAATTTAATTTGCTGTTTCCAGGGACAATCAAGCTTTTGAAGTCAACAAACTTTAGTGGCTATTTTTCTCACTGATTTTACTTCAAACACCAGAGGACCCTCACCTCCTTCAATTGCAGATATCTCGACTTCTATTATTAAGATAGATAGTATCTTTTTTTCATCAAATGCAAGGCAAATGAACAGGTTTTAAGATTATGCTAACAACTCCATACCCACATAAATTGACTAGCGCCTGATTCCACCGTGTTGTAACACACTATATTTACGTGTAATATGACACTTCTTTAGAAATTGTACTCCGCAGTCAGTTTTCATGGAGAGTAAGTGAATCAGCTTTGCTTATCAATAAAACCACAAATCTTTCCCCGCCGCCAGTAACATTGGCATAGTCATTCATCCTTGTCATTTTGTCGTACGATATTTAGTTTAGTCGTCAGTGATTTGTTACGCACTATTGAAGTTTATCTTTCTTTTCAGTTCTAGTCCCGCGATTTCTTCGCGCAGGAACGCCGTTAACTTACCTGCTTTGTTTGTTGTTTTGTTTTGTTTTGCTCCGGG
>NW_004797434.1:1147055-1148878 GCF_000002075.1 Aplysia californica | reverse complement strand
GGGGGGGTACTTGCAGCACAATAAGGTCATATACGTGCAGAAGATTATAGGTGTTACAAGAGAGTAACAATAAACACAAAAGGACAATAGATTTTTAATAGGAAAGAAGGAGCAAGCAGCACTGAAGCACGTACCAACCACCCATTTTCAGGAGTTGAAGCGTCGTAATTTCGGTGGCCCTTCCATGTCGAAAATACTCTCACTGTGAGTGTCTGTTTCCCACACTTTACTTGCAGCACATTTTTGCTTTGAGGGTAGGCAATAAAACGAAGAGCCTGTTGTACGTTAAAGAAAAAGAGAAAACAACAAACAAACAAAGCAAATATGTGTCATCGTGGCGAAATCAGGCTCTCGTCGAAACTATAGACTCAAAGAAACCCGCAGTTTTCCGCTCGTTGGGTAATTTTTTTTCAATTTTTTAAACTCAACGTCTTTAACGTCTTTTAAAAAACACATTTCTGTGTAGTTTTTGCTGGAAAAACTATGTTGATAAGAAAGGGTTAGTGTCGTATAACCTTGCCGGCAGTGTTTAAAGCTTCCCTCGCCTATTTGAGTTCGCGCGGTTTAGTTTGTTGTGGATTTAACTTCCCTCGCAACACGATTAGATTGTTCGGGAGGTGAGACCTCCGATTTTACTTTCTTCTCCTCTGAGATTTGTAGGTAAGTGGGTCGTAAAGTGTGCCATAAAAACTTCTGGAACTACCAGAGTTTAGAAGTGCCTGGTAATGTAATGTGATAAAAAGTTGGCCGCCTTGTGACTCTTTGTTGTAGTACACGTATTACGGCACTTGCAACCCAGTTAGGTCATTTAAGTGTCAAAGATGAGTGGTGTTACAAGAGAGTAGAGAGTAATAAAACACAAAAAAGAAGGGGGAAAAAAGGAGGGATAAAGATGATGGATGTTTGATAGGAAAGAAGGAGCAAACAGCACCAGAGCACCTGCCAACCACCCACCCTTTGTGACTCTGTGGAACAGTGGAGCATACGAGTTAATACAACTAGTGCTAATATTCTATAGCACTGATATTATGCATAAAAGTGAACATTCACAAATCAACAGACCAAATACACCATGCTATACAACAAATGATTCCTTTTAAATTCTTAACGCCTCACAAACACAATCAATATTAATTAGGAGGTGAGGTACCGGTACTTGTTTTAGTTTGAGTAAGAGTTTTACGGCACTTAACAACAAAATAAGGTCATCTATGCGCCCAAGGTTAGAGGTGTTACAAGAGAGTAACAAATGCATAAAAAGGAGGAGGAGAAAGAAAGACGATAGATGTTTGATAGGAAAAAAGGATTGGTTCAAACCACACCAGAGCACCCGCCAACCACCCACATCAGGACAAATTAGGATTCACGAAGGCTACAATATTTGAGAAGACAGAGATACTAAATACATAGCTTTTTCACACTGGAATCCTATGGGAAACGGCGAAGAGACTAACCGTTATACCACAAACGCCAGTCTTATTCTTATTGTTATGCTAAACAGATAGTGCCAGTTTCTTCAAAGGAACAACAACAACAACAGCAACAACAACAACAACAACAACACAAATTTTGTTTGCTTTGTTTGAGTAAAAAAAAAAAACACATCGACACAATAATGGTCATTTGTTTGTTTGTTTGTTTAGTATAGGGTTTTACGGCGCTCGCAACTGCATAAGGTCATATGAGCGCGCGGGACACACCTAATACTTTTTCGTTGGTAGGAAATTTTGAATTTTGCCCGGGTGGCGGCCGAAGCCTACTCTTATCGATTTTAGACCACCAAGGGATCTTTAACGTGCGCAACTTGCACACGGGCCCTCCGA
>NW_004797434.1:1143044-1144486 GCF_000002075.1 Aplysia californica | reverse complement strand
CCACACACACACACACTCACACACATACATACCTCGTCTGTACCTGTACCAAATATCATTTCTCTAGTAATGGAAGATGCAGACGGCTGGCGATATAGTGCTGGAATGATACCACGTTCTATCTGGCGTCCTTGGTCTAGTGGTTATGCTGTTGGACTTGCAACCGAAAGGTCGGGGGTTTAAACCTCGGCATGTGTCGGTCCAGTGTTGTTGTTGTTGTTGTTGTTGTTGTTGTTGTTGTTGTTGTTGTTGTTGTTGTTGTTGTTGTTGTGATCAATCCGTCAGAGATCCGACGTTGCATTCTTGGAAAACAATGCATTTTACACGGATTTCCCTTACTTCATCCAGGTGGGAATGGGTATCCCGATATATATAGATGGCGAAAGGCCTTGTCAAACTGTTAGTGTTTGAGTGCTTAATCGGCTGTATGCATCACGGAAAACTGAGAATGTTTCCTTGTGTTCATGGGACTGCTGGGGTAACAACGTAGATTGTGAAGCGCGCAGAGCTTGTTGCTCAGTAGGAATATGAGTAAACAAATTATAATGCGGCCTATTATTACGATGATGCATTGTATTATTATTTTTCTTGGTGATGGCCTATAAAATGGGTTTTCTTTCCCCAATTTCTCAACCCCGTAAAAACAAAACAACAACAATAAGCACTCCCGTCCCAAAACAACAA
Organism: Aplysia californica; assembly: GCF_000002075.1. NCBI lineage: Eukaryota > Metazoa > Mollusca > Gastropoda > Aplysiida > Aplysiidae > Aplysia > Aplysia californica. Next base: position 1,143,802 of record NW_004797434.1, on the reverse strand, counting down.
CAACAACAAAAAACCCACCATCTTGTTTTTCTTTCGTCTCTTTTTTCCCCAAGATTAAACTTTTCTTGTGAATTGCTTCCCGGTTATTGGAGCCCTCGGTGGCGTCACTTTGGCCGTAACAGCGCCCGATGCAACAGTGATCAACTATAATAAGGATAGTTTTTCTTTGCTCTACGTGCAAGAAAGAACCTTCTCATAGACAGTTTGCCTTTCGGGAATTAAAGAGGTTTTATTGATTATATTTTATATATGTTGATGTCTCGCTCGTCTTGACAAATTTCTCCCCTTTCTCTTTTCGTCTGTAGCAGACAACATAACAACTTTATGTGGTAGTTATATTCTAATCGTAATGGCTTCAAATTCAACGCTTTATTGTTTCAGACATTATCTTAGAGTTTCATTCTGATGCAAGTTGACGTGATATCATGTTTTGTTCAATTTAAAAGCCCACTTGTTTTCGTGGTATCCGGTCACCAAAGAGGACATTTTAAATAAAACCAATTATTTTTTTCTAATCCTGGAAGCCTGAAAAAAATTAAGCCTAAATCTTGCGAATTAGCTCGTCCAAACTAAAAGATGCATTTAGCAAAGTTAAGTAATTTGATATTTAGTGTGAAGAAGCTTCTCTCTCATAAGCTGTACGATTGTAGTAATGAATAATGTTAGCAGAGGAGGAGAAGGAGGAAGGTGACGACGACGACGACGACGAAGAGGAAGAAGAAGAAGAAGAAGAAGAAGAAGAAGAAGAAGAAGAAGAA
>NW_004797434.1:1139915-1141499 GCF_000002075.1 Aplysia californica | reverse complement strand
GAGGGGATCATAAAAATCGAATAATGTCTCGTCCTCTGTGACCGCACCGGAAATGTATTCGTTCTGCAATTCGATTGGACAATCAGACACACGCCAATGGCGGACAGCCGAAGCTCAATCATAACAAAACAAGGGGACTTAAACAAATAGGGCCCAGCGCGGCAGTAATCCGCCCTTGTGGCAAACTTCTTGCGGTGAATCCCCTGCCAAGCTCTCTACTTTGTGTGCGTTCGGTGGGAAGCCGGCAGCGCATTATTGCGTGGTCTTAGATAAGGCGTCAGAAAGTTCGCTAAATTTGACAGAAGACGGTTGGAGAAACGATTCCGAAACCGATCCCCACTAATAACGCTAGGGAAGAAAAGTTCCGACTCCTTTTGACGTCAACCAACGGTTATCAGTCCATTCAATCATAAAAATCATGTTCTTTTAAAAAAAAAAAGAAATTGTTTTTGAAAAATAAAAGGTGATGCTTCATAGTGTTCCAAAATCAAGGTTATCCTAAATCCTGAAGATGTTCGGAGCCAACCAGACAACCACCAGAAGAAATCACTTTATTAGAAAGTAAGTAATTGGGTTCGGAGTCAATTCCTACGATTCCTCCTAGCTTTCAATAATCGGAAACCTAGCCGCCCAGCCCTAGTAGTTTACAAAACGCTAAGAGGACGTAATTTTATTGTTGAGTGTGAGGGTTAAAGTGTCTGAATAGCAATCGAGGTTTAAAAGGATAGGCTAGACACGCGTTACCCCTCATTTTTCTTTATATTAGATTACGTTCTGAAACTTGAACGCTTGAAAGACAGAGACGTAATAGGATGGAGGGACTGGGGAACTGGAGGGTGTGGAGGAGGGGGGTGGATGGGGGAGGGGGGTAGGAGGGGTGGTGGGGGAGGGAGGATGAAGTACGTGACTTAAGTCAAAAAGGTGAATGTAAGAAAGAGATTTTTAAAAAAAAAGGAGCAGACGGTGGGAATAAGTTGTGTTAGAAGAAAGACCTGTCTTGTGTTTCCTGTTCTGTCTGGATAGCTTTCTACACTTGCTTTGTTTTCATTTGTGTCACGACATGGTGGAATCAGGTGCTCGTCAATTTTGGGCATATGGTGTTATTAGTATCATCTTAAACTTAAAGCATGTTTGCTGGTCTTGCTTTTGATGAAAAGTAACCCTCTGTCTTGAAAAGAAGTCGAGATACACTGCTAGTGCTATCACCATCAGCCATGGCATCAAACAACAACAACAACAACTAAAACAACTAAAACAACAACAACAACAACAACAGCGGGAGCCTTGTTTTCAACCGAAGCAGACACATGAAAAGAATAAATACAACTTGCAAAGCATAAAAAAATATTGTTAAAAACCTCTCACGTCTTTTCCTTCTTTCAAATAGATCTAGTGCCCAGAACACAGTTTGATTTCCTTTTTAAATTCTTAATTGAGATCTGTTACTGAAGTACTATACTGGATCTTAAATGGTTATTATAGCTAAGCCTTTTAAATCATAGCATACATACGCCACCATCAAACATGTATTTCGTTGAAAGGTTTTGAGTGGACACCAAAAATGTTATCCCCCCCCCCCCCCCC
>NW_004797434.1:1136946-1139815 GCF_000002075.1 Aplysia californica | reverse complement strand
CTTAAAGCATGTTTGCTGGTCTTGCTTTTGATGAAAAGTAACCCTCTGTCTTGAAAAGAAGTCGAGATACACTGCTAGTGCTATCACCATCAGCCCTGCAACAAACAACAACAACAACAACTAAAACAACTAAAACAACAACAACAACAACAACAGCGGGAGCCTTGTTTTCAACCGAAGCAGACACATGAAAAGAATAAATACAACTTGCAAAGCATAAAAAAATATTGTTAAAAACCTCTCACGTCTTTTCCTTCTTTCAAATAGATCTAGTGCCCAGAACACAGTTTGATTTCCTTTTTAAATTCTTAATTGAGATCTGTTACTGAAGTACTATACTGGATCTTAAATGGTTATTATAGCTAAGCCTTTTAAATCATAGCATACATACGCCACCATCAAACATGTATTTCGTTGAAAGGTTTTGAGTGGACACCAAAAATGTTATCCCCCCCCCCCCACCCCGTTTGGCGTACACACAATCCGATCTACCGCACAGCGTTCATGTTTTGTAACACAACACTTTTAAAAAAAATTGAGAGAGAACATTAACTGGTTTTATCTTGACATAAAAGACAAAATCAACTCTGCCTTCTTGGCATACAACCGGCAATATCCTGCCAAAGGCTCCGGTAGCCGTCATCTCCTGTGTAAAAAGAATTTGAAATTATGAAAGCCTTCGTAATCACCACATATACATCACCGCCAAACATGCATCATTTCGTTGAAAGGTCTCAATCTAATTTAGCTTTAAGTATTCAAACGCTATGGATCTTGGCGATAATGTTATACGTTTTTGGGAACGGCGGTGTGGCAGCCGATGTGATTGTCAAAATAGATTATAAATAAATCAATAAAGTTACCAAAAAAAGTTGCACAACATGTCATAAGATATGTTCAGTATTTTAAGAGACAGGTGGTTTCTTTCCAAGACGATCCGCTGTGTTGTGAACGAAGAGAAGCGGAAGGTTGGATGGTGCTCACGGTGTGCGGTTTTTCCTTCTTTCCTATCAAATACCTATCGCCCATATCTCTCCTCCTTCTTCTATTTGTACATATTACTCTCTTGTAATGAGGGTGGTTGGCGGATGCTCTGGTGTGGTTTGCCCCTTCTTTCCTATCAAACACCAGCTATCGTCCTGATCTCTCCTCTTTCTTTTTTGTGTATGTTACTCTCTTGTAACACATCTATTTTCGGTACTTATATGACCTTATTGTGTTGCAAGTGCCGTATAACTCTTACTAAACCTAATCTAGCAAGACCTCTAATCTTCGGCATGTGTATGACCCAATTGTGTTGCAAATGCCGTGAAACACACTTACGAAACTATAACGAACTGAGGAAGCTGTTTCACTCATGGTCCGTGCTGCACTTTTTTTTCAACGGAGGCCCATTGAATTGGTTAAGGTTTTACGCCTCTATCAGCACTGTTAGGTTATTAAGAGTTTAACGTCCTTCTCCGAAAGGACCGAGCCAAGTGGGAAATTAGTGCAAAGTGTCTTTCCAAAGGACACAACATCGCACCGAGCTGAGATTCGAACTCTCGAACTCGCATACTCACGATTGGGAGTCCGGTAACCTAACCACTGGGCCACTGACGCCAGTATGAGGGCCCAGAGGCATGCTGATTTTCCCAACCAGGAGAAGACACCAGAAATACATGTTCTGTGGTATCTTTTTAATTTCTCAGAAGAAACTGGACTCAGCGTAAATAGTTTTCGTTTAGTTTAGAGAAAGGGACAATATCTGTTTTTTTTTGGGGGGGGGATCTAACAATAGAGGGATAGAAACAATGTAGGCCTAGGTGGGAGGTTTTTGTTTTGTTGGGTGCAGCAAAGGGTTTTACGTGATGTAGTTTTTGTAGCTATATTTTTGTGTTTTATTGTGTTGTCTTGATACGTGAGAAGAGGGGGTTCAACGATTTTACGAGCGTTTGTCGGTGTCGTACCCCCCCCCTCTCTCTCTCTCTCTCTCTCTCTCTCTCTCTCTCTCTCTCTCTCTCTCTCTCTCTATTTCTCTCTCTTTCACTCTCTCTCTTCTCTTTCTGTCTCGCTTTCGTACTCCATCTCACTTTTTCTGTATCTGTTTTTATCTAAAATATGTCTTAATCACTCTCCCTCTCTACCCTCTTGTCCCCCTGTCCCCGTGTCTGTCTGTCTGTCTGTCTGTCTGTCTGTCTGTCTGTCTGTCTGTCTGTCTGTCTATCTATCTATCTCTCTCTCTATCTCTCTCTCTCTCTCTCTACCTCTCTCTCTCTTTCTTTGCTTTTCTCTCTCGATCCCTACCCATCTCCAAACATCGATCTCACTCATTAACAGCATCTTTATACCAACTATATTATCATGCCAACAAGCCCAAACATGGACAATAAACAAGGCTCACAAAAGTAAAACAAACGCTTCTGAAATGAGATGCCTAAGATAAATTGTGGCCATCACTAGACGAGACAGGATGAGAAATGAGATTGTTAGAGAACAAGTTGGCTCGACTTCCTGCTTGCAGTCGATAGATAAACATCTCATAGAATGGTTCGGACATCTGTCAAGACTAACACCAGACAGAATAGCAGCATGAGCATACAACCAGAGAGAGATCAGATGGATATAGGGGGAAAGGCAGACCCAGGAAAAGATGGATAGAGGAGACAAACATTAGACTCAAACAACATGACCATGCAGCAGGCGATACAACAAACAAGAGAAAGACGTTAATTGCTTCTCCCCTCGACACTATGAGGTAACAAAGTCTGGACAAAAGAAAGTAAAGATTCCATACGTGACTCCCCCCCCTCCCCCTTTTCCCTCAAACGTATTTATAAACACACATCTCTAACTAAAGGGGCTTAGAGAACGCAACATGTAATGTCCA
>NW_004797434.1:1135368-1136846 GCF_000002075.1 Aplysia californica | reverse complement strand
AGTACAGCCTACGGTGAAGTATCTTTGGTTCAACACTAGCCACAACAAACGGCTGAGATATAAAAAAAATTCTTGGAAGAGTTTAAAACAGAAACAGAAACTAAAACAAAATAACTACGCCCCTCTCGGAATAAAATCATGAAGCCAAGTATGTTTGCCAAGTTCATCAACCATTCATCCGCAGAAGCACGTATATAACCTCGAGAGCACAAACAAATACACAAACAAACAAACAAATGCACAGACAAACACACACACAGACACTCACACAGTAGACAATAAAATTATCGCACGTGATCGGTTTTGAATGAGCTGTAGTTACCTTTTCCGTATCAACATCTATGGATATTTTTAGAGGAAGGTTTTCTTTTGCTGCACAAAGAGTTGTCGTTAGGACAACTTCGTTGATTATGTTGTTGCTTCTGGTGCTGAAGATGTAGTCGTTTCGAATGTGGACTGTGCTTTGACGTTGTATTGTCGGGGTGGAAAGTGTTTTTTTTTCTTCTGTTATTAAAAGATAGAAGAGGAGCTGTTTTGTTCATTTTTGTTAAGAACTATGACACTTTCAGCTTTCCTTGTAATGTTCATCATCATCATCATCATCAATGCCTCTCTCACCCTGCATTCGGGTAGAGGTCACGATCAATTAAATAAAACACGACTTTCCACCTTTCCATATCCCGGGATAACCTCTTCGTATTTTTCCACGTATTCTCACTTTCCTTTACGCCATTCTTTGTTGTTACGGCTTTGGAATAACATGGCAAGGATTTTTGTTGTTGTTTTTCTCTCCAATTTCTGTTGCTGACATACTAATTGCAACAGGCGGGTGGTTGGCGGGTGCTCTGGTGTGCTTTGCCTCTTCTTTCCTTTCAAACATCTCTCCTCCTTTTTTGTGTTTTTTTACTCTCTTGTAACACCTCTTACCTTCGGCATTTATGTGACCTAATTGTTATGCAAGTTCCGAAAAACGCTACGTAAAGCAAAAACATAATTGTGGGGGTTATTTTTACTGTACTTAAGACTATTACGGGAGTATACCTCCCGACAGTGATTGATTTCCCCTGCCTGTTATACTCTTTTAAAGTCCTTTCGGGAATACAACAAACAAAGTGTGTCATTGCACGCTCCACCGAATTTGATGGTCTCAACTCGCAATTCGATTACTGACAAAATAATGTCAATACCCGGTACCTGACAATTGTCGTTGTTGTTCTGCTGCAGTGTTTATTCAAGCCATTAACATCGAGTTCAATGTCCTCTTTCACGCTCACTAGTGCGATCAATGACACCAGAAAGGTCTTTCAGATCCCTGCCCCTGTGGCAGCTATAGATCTATTAGTGTCTTCTGTCGTTACCATAATAATGTACATGTATTAGACTTGTTCTTTGTGAATGATTATGTGGCAGTTGCTTTTCCCCTCTTTGAATTGTGTCCTATAAAAGTTCTAAATGTTTGTTGTTTTTTCTGGTGGGGG
>NW_004797434.1:1134167-1135268 GCF_000002075.1 Aplysia californica | reverse complement strand
GGGGGGGGTTGGTTGTTCCTTTCAGTTTCCCTGAAAAAGAAAGAATCGCACCCCCTCCCCTTTTCTTTCTCCTCCGTAAAACAAACACAATTATAGTGCTCAGCCTTTTTTCACTTTCCCCGAAAAAGAAAGAATTATACCCCCTCCCCTGCCTTTCTCTCTCGTAAAACAAAACAATAGTGCTCAGTCTTTTGAAGGTCCTAGCGGCGGACATTAAAGTGTGTCGTCTAGATCTATGCTTCGCCGTTCTCGAGAAAAAAAAAGATTTTCAAATCCAATTTAAGTTGTATCAATAGGGGTGTTTGGCGGTCGGTTGGTTTTCGTGAAAACAAGCCCAGAACCAATTTCAAAGCAATGTTGGTGACACGTAGCCTTCAGATTGGTGTTCACAGAGTGTGTCCTTGAGAAAGGCGTCGTAGTATAGCTCGTTCACTTTCCTCTGTCGTCGGTTAAAGCGCGGTGAAAACAAATCCCTTCCTTTGTTAATCTTCTTGGGTCTTTGCATATGGGTCGAAAAAACAAAACAAAACGAAACAGGATGACCAACAACATCTAAATGTCCTTTTTAAATAAAGGCGCATGTAAATGAAGGTTCCAACTCGTTTTATTTCCTTTTTGCTTAAAGTAGTTCAGATATAGCAGTAGATCAAGAGTATGGCGCAGCACAACTGTGCCAGGCGATTTGTCTATGTGAAATTGTTTGTGTGATTGCGTGTGAAACGCTTTTATTATTTCTTGGGGATTTATAATGAGGGTGTCCCCCCCCCCCCCATACACAAAAACAAACAAACAAACAAACAAACATGCAAACAAAAATAAAACAAAACAAAGTAAAAGAAATCGACATAATTCAGATAATTATTAAAGCGGCGTGCTTTGATTTTGATCCACCCTCCTATCAGGGCCAACCTGGTCAGAGAAGGGTACAACGTCCAAGAGAGACCGAGATACCCAATGACAATTCTACCCGCACGAGAATCAAATTCGGGTCGTCTGTGTGCTACGGCGAAACATCCATGATCCAACCACTACACACAGACAGGGCCGTCGAGAGCCTTGTCGGGCCCTGGGGCAGCGATCACCTTCGGGCCCCTCCTTCCC
>NW_004797434.1:1132028-1133837 GCF_000002075.1 Aplysia californica | reverse complement strand
CCGGGGCATTGGCCCCCCCTGACCCCCCCTCTCGACAGGCCTGCACACAGAGACCAGTCCACTAGCTGTGCATTCATTGAAATATCGTGAATTTCTTTCTCAAGGTTCTGTGGTCGTTATAATAAGTCTTTTAGAGATAATAATAATACTCCCTTCAGTTAGATCGTCGTGAATTGCTCCGCATCTTTTGCCAAAATTGGATCATTGACGTCAAAATGTTGTTCTTTTGCTATTTTAGATCCCCGAGACAGGAAATTCTATTTTTGTCATCCCTTGTGATCAAATTATTGTTCAAGAGTATTCCCACGCGGGTTACATTATGGACCTGAGCTCGTACTCACGTACTCTTCTTCACCATTTTTCCTCTTTTATTTCTGGTCCCTCGCCTACTTTTACGCCCCAAAAGACAAGCATCTGATTAGTTTAATTGAATGTACTTTAAGCAGGTTGACGTCATTTGATGTGTACTGGGAAATGGCGAAAAAGATGAAGTAATGGGGATCGAGGGAGGGTTTTTCAATAATGGACACTGATTAAGGGACGTTGAAAAAGTTGAATCAGAACCGCCAAAATGATCTTTTGGCTATTCAGGCCTGGGGACGTACTGGTGTGTAATATGATGGCACAATCCATTATGAACAGATTATCATTGGAATATGAGTACGTCATGTATTCTCGCAGACTGGTCGCTACCTCAGAAAAACAAAGCTCTATCTGCTCAAGACCTAGTTTTGAGCAATGTGACGTCGAAAATGTTGAGTTTCACAACTTGTCAATCTTTTTCGAATACAATTCTTTGAATATCTTGATAAGGACTCTGAATAATCTGACGATTTTGAAATAGCAGATAGAACATTTCAATTCTGAACTTATGGTCTTTATTACTCAAAACGGCCAAAAATGTCGCGAGGTGCCAGCGCTCTCTTCTTGGGCTTCTGCTTACTTCATTACCGACCGGCGTCTACGGTGTAGCGGCTAGGCGCTTCGCCATGGCACGCAAGAAACCTGAGTTTGATTCCCGATTGGGGAGAATTTCATCGATTGAGTCTTTCGGTATTTCTGTCCTGATAGGTAAAGTCAAAGCCCGCCTCTCGAATGATCTAAAATGTCTCGATTTTGGGGGATACCGGCGTTATTTTAATTTTTTTTTACCAATACCGTGTCGGAATGAGTTTAGAAAGAGGGAGATTAAAAAGATGGTGGTTTCGCCAGAGCAGTCATTATAACGGTCTTGAGGCTATAGAGCCTCTGAGCGATAATGTAATTACTAAATGGATTATGTCCCCTAAGGACGACATAGGGACAGCACCCCAATTAATTTATTAATTACCTTATCGCAAAGATGCTCTTTTAGCCTCAATTATTTCCCTGCACAGTGCACTTGGGTTAGACTACTGTACTTAAAGTGTGAATTTTATGTTGCGGATGATCACTGAATGATTTTCTTTTTTTTTTTCGAGCGGAAAGGGGGGGGGGGGGGTATTTTTCTTTTGAGGAAAAAAAGGAGGGGGGGGGTGGTATTTTTCTTTTGAGGAAAAAAAAGGGGGGTGACATTGTTTCCTATTTCGTAACGAACATCAATAACCAAGAGATCAATAAAGAAACAGAACTAGGTATCGACTATCAACGTAACGTTGGGTATGAAGGTGGGGCAGGGGCAGGGCTTGCTTGTGAATTGCTTATCTATGGTGTGTAACGTACTTGCAGGATAAGAATGGGTTATAGATTTTCAATTTTCTGTGTTTGAGTTTGATCAAATGTCTCTAATGACGCACGTTTTTTGTTCTGTGTCAGTGACGCTGTACAGGG
>NW_004797434.1:1129224-1130182 GCF_000002075.1 Aplysia californica | reverse complement strand
ACACACACACACACACACACACACACACACACTCATCCACAACCATGTCTTCCCAACAGCGCGTCGTTCAGTAAGGACAAAAAAGGACAAAAACGAACATCTCAAAAGGCAGACAGCAGCAACTAGTCTATACATGTATGTAGGCACAAAGATAAGAAACAGATTTTTAAAAAATGAACCCGACGTTAATGACGACGAAGAAGAAAAAAGAAGAATAAAGAAAAACAAGAAGAAAAGAGAAACGGAAGGAATCGTAGCCTAGCCACGACTCGCAGAGGAATGAGGGAAAACGATAACCATCTCAAAACGCCCTTCCACTTCCACACACCGACAGACTTTTCTGCACATGGGGAGCACGTGAAAGTGAGCTTTTGGTGGGGGTAAACACAAACACGCAGAAAAAAACCCTCAGAAAAATGGAAAAGAAAAACTCAACCCCCCAAAAAGGAAAAGAAATGAAAAAAAAGAAACGAAACTGTATAAAAGAAACGAAATGAAAGAAAAAAAGAAACGAAACTGAAAAAAAAGAAACGAAACCCCCCCAAAAAAAAGAAAAAAAGAAAAGAAACTATAGCGAGACAGTTGCATCATGAACTCACAACCACTCACTTCTTGCTGTCCGTCTGTTGTGCGTGGGAACGGGAGGCAACCCAAATAACTCGGATTTAGTTGGCCATGAAGAGAGTGGCAATAACCTTGTGGGGGAAAGAAAAAAAAAGAGTTCTGAATGAAGAATAATAATATATTGCTTGCAAAGAGGAACCAACCGCAAACACAAAAGGAAAAATACTCCCCCAGAAAAATGAGAGCTCTCAAGTTTAGCTACAGCTGAGATAAAAAGAAAAATCTTTCTGGGTAAATAATAATAATAATAATAAAAAAGCGATAGAGAAAAATTCTCTGAAATTTTGTGGAATGAATTTTTCGTTTTAATGATTTGAAATTTTTGCAGACCTCC
>NW_004797434.1:1124587-1126959 GCF_000002075.1 Aplysia californica | reverse complement strand
TGTGTGTGTGTGTGTGTGTGTGAGGGGTTGTTGCTTTGTTCTAAACCAGTCTGTTGCTTTTTCCCCCGCTTGTTTGTTTGTTATTGTTTGCTTGTTTGTCTGTTAGTTCGTTAGTTATTTAGTTAATTAGTTAGTTTGTTTGTTTGTTTGTCTGTCTGTCTGTATCTATTTTCCTGAATTTAGTTGAAATGCGGATTTTTTGCTTTTTTAAAACAGGCCTTTGATGTATCCATCTTCAAAGATATATGTCTGTAGCGCATTTAGTTATGTTTGTCTGACTACAATAGTATAATTATAATGGTCTAATGCATTTTTTTGGTGTTTCCTTTTTATATGTACTTGATCATAATATTCGTATGAAAACTGATGTAGTTAGATCCCTTTCGCAAGCAAATACAGCTGCACAAATTTTTAATGATGGTAAAATAAGGCGACCTTGCGGGGAAGACGTTAGGTCAAAGACACCAACTTCTGCAGCTGTTTATATTTCAGAAAATGATGTTTTATTTTGGCAATGCATAATAATATATTATATGATACCGGTTTTCCTGTTATTGAGTAAATAACAGGCTAATCTTCTGGTTCCCTGTAATGGCTCAACAACTTGGGTAATAATATGTTTTGAAAGATAAGTGTTTACTTTATGCTTCATATAGCCGGTGCCAGAGCCACCCAACTTGACCTTTGGCAACACTACGCTCCTTACTTCATTAAACAAATTCGACCATGACGTATCTCCTTCGGGGGGGGGGGGGGGGGGGGGGGGCGGATGCTTCATTAGATCAGTTGGCATCATATTAGATTATAATGCGGACGATAAGGGTTCGAATATCTAATGGGTAGTTCTTGAACTTGGCTATTTGGAGAGTTTTCATGTCCCTCTGCTCGCTCTTCTGATAGTCGGACTGGAAACGGACTTTAAAATCTGAGGTCCCATATTTTTTAATAGCCCTACAGTTTTGAAGAGAGTGTAAAACCCACACAATGTATTACTGATTTCTCTTTCCACTATATAGATAATAGATATTTTGAACCGTAAGAAAACTATTCTTTACACTGCTTTTCACGAGTACTGCAGACAGTAAAGGAAGTGAAACTGTGCTACACTCCGTAAGGCTATATTTAAGAGAGGGAAACTTCCGGATTTCACGTCCATCTCCGATAGGACCCGAGGAAATGAGAAAAATCATGTGATGTGTCTTTCTTTGGGACACACCATCGGCCCGAGCTGAGCCTCCTTACCCCCGAACCCCCAACCCTACGATAACGAGGCCGATTGTATAATCACCAGACTATCGACGCCACTGTAAAGGATGTGTACTGGAAAGTTCACACAACTTCGCTTCTCGCTGGCAGCTCTACAAATAGTAGTGAACTGTGAACGTAAACGTATACATTGACATTACGCTACCTTAGAATTACAAAGTTCTATCAGCTCAGTACCTAGGTTGGAGAAATTTGACGTCAAAACTTTTGAGTTTCACAGCAGGTCAAGCTTTTTCAAATGCAATTCTTTGAATATCTTGACAACGACTTCGAATATTGTTGCGATTATGATAAAGCAGATAGGACATCATTTGGTTTCTGACCCCATGGTCTTAATAACTAAAAAAGAAAGACATTTAAAAAATAGTTTGAAATTCTCAGGTAACTATACTTTCTGAGGGTTAACTCTTTAAGGACGTAGGGGACACATAATTATGTCTAATCAGCAGGACAAAGGAATGTTGCGGTACATTTTAGCACCATTGTACATTAAATTGAAAAACGAATTTACATATTTCGTAGTGTGCATATTGTTATTGCCTACCTTTTTAGGTTTCAAATAAACACTTATTATTCTCAATTCTGAAAGTGGCCCCCAGGCATCTCATAACCGCATTTGGTTTGGGTTTTTAAAAGTGTAGATGTCTTACGCACCCTTGTGGATCAATTAGGAGGCACACTTCGAGCCTACTTCTAGGACAAGTCCGGAGAGAGATATATACAACGTCCCAACAGGACGACCTAAATATTTGCGAAAATTGTTCTCCCCGTACTGGAATCCAACTTAGGTCTTCTGTGTGTGACAGAAAAGCGCCTAACTGCTACACCACAGACTCTGGTTTGGTTTGGAGTAACAATTTAAGATTCTGTGCTCATCAGCAGAAGGCAGAAGGCGCACTACTTCCAACAGTGTGGTGATACACATGGACATGCATTCCCCGACGTTGCACATGCGTGATGTTAACTTTGGTGCATCGTCTCCGTCCTCCCTGCTTGCACCTTTTTTTCAGTTCACTGAACACTGAGTAACTGCTTTAAAAAAAATCCAACGTATTAATGTCTAAACGGCCGTCAAACAAATAAACCCAGCCCCATTGCACCCCCCC
>NW_004797434.1:1115493-1120493 GCF_000002075.1 Aplysia californica | reverse complement strand
TAAATTCTTGAAATAATATGTGAGGCAGCGTGGTGGAATCAGGCTCTCGTCAAAATAATCAAAGTGAAGAAACTTGCATTTTTCCGCTGGTTTGTGAATTTTATCAAATTTTAGGTTTTTTTTGGCTCAACACCTTTCATGCCCATTAAAGAACTCATTTCTGTGTGGATTTTTCAGAAAAACGTTGATTAAAGGTACAAAAAATGTAAATTTTCAGTTACCACGGACTTATAAGCTAAGGAAATAACTTATGTTTGGCGGCCATTTTCTCACTTATTTTACCTCTGAAAACAAGTGACCCCCTACTTCCTTCTTTCGCAAATATCTCGACTTGTATTCAAGATTTAATGGATATTCTTTTCACTCAAATAAAGACAGATGAACAAGCTTTAAGATGATACCAATAAGACTACAAGCCCAAATATTGACGAGAACCTGATTCCACCACGCCGCCTCACATATTTCCTCCACAACTTGAAATGTTTAATTGTTTTAATCTCTAGGTCCGTGGCATTTTGGATCGAGGCCACATCGCTAGGACGACCTTATCTACTCAAAAACTGCAAGACCATTGTTTAAACCCCGATCGTCCAGTCGCTGTTTAGTCTCTTCTTATTATTTCAAGAATCTTACCTTCATGATTCCACCCAGGCACCCAAAAGCCAAAAGCCTGCCCCACAGTTAGTTTGAAGGTTTTCTCAGACTTCGACTTAGTGTGTCTTTAAAATTCATTCATCATGGGAAAGTGATGGAAGCCACAAATAGCTTAATCTTTTAGAATACTTTGTCATAGCGATGTCTGAGAAGTGGTCGAATCTTAACGGCCAATTACCGTACAGATGGTGCGCATATATTATGTGTTTTCATGCACGCCTGGTCGCTTCTTTCTAATGGCCGGCATTGTTCGTTATTTACTTTTTATTTGGTCGAATCTTTTTGTGCGAAGTACGTCATGTATATTGGTAGTGGATTCTATTGTAAGTCTGTTGTAAAATGGCAACTTACCTATGAAAAATTAACTAAACTGTGATATTCAATGAGGAAATTGGTTGCCTTTTTCTTTTTTTTTTCCTTTCATCAATTGCAGCCGTCCAAATTTTTCTGGTGGACGTTAATCATTACACAGCGACTCTGTTGCAGGTTCAGATAAAACGATTTTTTTTATCTCGACATCAAAAGTGTCATGCTGCGTGTTCACTTTAGATTTATCGTCTGTAGATCTAGATAACCTCTTTTTTGTTTGCGCAAGCCAACGTGAAAATAACATTAGTTTCTCTTATTCATCTTTTTTCTTTTAATTTTGGTCAAATTAATACTTATGCTATTGTATAATATTCCAGAGTATGCGCTCTGACGTATTTCCATTCACTATTCATGCAGGGCACATTTGACTCAATTTGTTAACCAATACAAGCCCACCCTGAAATAGTGAGACTGGTGTTTTGCACTTTTCATTTGTGCGCCCGTGGTGCGAAGTGCGAACGCTTTTAGCGAGTGGGCTTTGGCTACGTGTTCACTTCGCTCTTTTAGTTTTAGTAGAGGTTTTACGGCGCTCTCAACTGCAAAAGATCATATGAGCGCCAAGGAGTGGATGTCAACAGAGAAGTCCTTACAGGGAATCAGGCTTACTCTGCTCACCCCTTTAGCTTCAACTGCACAACGTCTGCTTCGACTATCAAGGTACCACGGAAATAGCGGGTCACTAGAGTGTGACAAACATACAAAAGAAATACAGGAAAATGACGATAGTAAGGATTAGGAAAGAAAAAACAGCAGTTCCCTGTTGCAGTTCAGGCACAGTTATGAGCATGACCTTGATGAATCAGCCCATTTACAATTACAATTCTTCTGTGCATAAGAACATGGTTAATATTCCCCCCTAGGGGAATGGCCTAGAAACACTTCAGTCTCACGTCCCGGGAGGAGTCACTTCGCTCTTTACCAGTGTGTGTCAGGATCTAGACTATAAAGATGTATCTTATCTATCTTATCTTATCTTATCTTAAGCTTCGATAGACAGCAAAAAGTGGCGCGTCAGTCACAGTTCACGACCAAGTATACTGTAATACAAGTCGACGATGTTTGTCTAGTATAGTTGTTAAAAAGTTTCGCTGTGGTGATTGCTTCTCAGTAGCGGTTTTCGGAAACGCCCTGTACGTCAAAATACAAGCAATGTTTTCCTTTTTTGATGCACGTTTAAAACTATTCAAAGGACTTTGCTCGAGTGCGACGTTTTTTATGGTTATTGCAGCAGCGGAAGTTCTGTTGCTGAATACATGTATTTTGGGAGTGTGGGTGTGTCTCCTGCTTCAGAGTAGGGTAACCATTCGCTATACCTTCTATTCAGCTATGCAAAACAAGTGTCTAAGACACCCGCCCCCTCCTCCCCCCCCCCGCCCCTTTTTCTTAAACAGTAAACAACATGAATAACAAAACAGAAAACCTTAACGAGCAGCAGCTGCTAAACCTCGTTCTAATAACCGTTACCCATAATGTACACCTTTTCACAGCTTTTTAAAAACGTAACAAGGTAGAGCCCCCAAAGTGTTTCAGCTTTATTTGTCTGCTCTAATAGCACAATATCGAAGGGAACGCAGATCACTTTCCGGATTCCGAGTCAAATACTTTTCCGTTTGGCCTCCCACTCAACGCAGCAGGAAGGAGCATCTCTTTCATGTGCGGTGTGGAATTTCTGTTTCTAATAGAAGCAGAGTGCTCACTTCAAGGTTTTAAACAGACCATTTCACCAAAAATATCGTCACATACTTCAGGTCGTTAGTCTTTCTTGGAGGTATAATGCCATGCCTGTGGTGCCGATGATGAAGACACGTAGTGGTAATTGAGAAGTTGCAGAGGTGGGAAGTAAAGGTTGAAAATAGGGTAGGGTGGGCGGGGGTGTGCATACTCACACAAGTAGGCATAGACATACACACAAACAGGCACACATACACACACACATACACACGCACAGATATTTATAAGCACGCACACACACTCACAGACACACACTTCACACTTTTGATTTTGCCCCTCCCCTAAGAAATAAAAGAAAGACAAGAAAAGTTCAAAACTTTTCATCTTAAGTTAACCCGCCTCACATCATTGCAGAATCCTCAGCCGGGAGAAATGCCTCTTTTAACCTATCCAAAAAAATGAAAGTATTATCCCTCTCTCTCCACACCCTCTCTCTCCCCCTCTCTCTCCTCTCTCTCCCCCTCTCTCTCTCCTCTCTCTCTCTCTGTATCTCTCCCTCGCTTTCTCCACCTCTCTCTTGTGCGTCTCTCTCACCTGCCTCCCTTTCATCTCTCTCAACCCCACTCTCTCTCTCTCTCTCTCTCTCTCTCTCTCTCTCTCTCTCTTCTCTTAATTCACTCCTATTGGTTCCTTGGATCTTTTTATCAACCGCATTATCCTATATAATCACCAATATCTCACCTGCATCCTTCCGCTCAGAATATTTTTAGACCTAGTTAAAGAGGCTGAAGAAGTTCACAAAGAAGTTGGACGGTCTATATAATATCACGTCGGGGCCCGACAGCCTTCGGGTGTTTTATCTCATAATATTTTATTCATATAAATATTATTGTCCTCATTAAGATTTTTACTCGCCTCTCAACTCCCCACTCCCTCCTCTCTCACCCCCCCCCCCCCCCCCCCCCCCCCCCCCCCCCCCCCCCTCCCCCCCCCCCCCCCCCACACAATTTCCCCCCTACATACAATCTCTGCCTGCCCCTGCCTCAAAATATTATTTTACCACCAGAAAAAAACCAACGACACTAAAGATATTAAAGGCATAAGAATAAAAGGATAAGTTGAAAATATGCACCTACGTACATAATATAGTTGTTCCTTTTAATGTGTGAGTTTTGCGCCCCCATCAACATCGACACAATCGAAGTAATTTCGGAGGTGGCCCCCTATCCTGTCTGCCAAGGCCAACCCGAGGTGAAAAGGATACAACGTCCCAATTGAAAGAAAGACCGAGATACTCAATACAACTAATCTACCTTCTCGAGATTCAAATTCAGGAGCTTTGCATGCGTCGGTCTATATTATATAGATCAAATACAATAATCGTTTACCATGCAGGCTGTATATTTTAAGTTAATCCCACAAATGGTAACATTTTACTATATGATTCACTTGATTATTAAATTATTCCTTGGTGATTTATAAAAAGTTTTAGTAACTTTTTACCTAGCTCGCAACTGCATACGGTCACATGAGCGCCACGTGATTGTTTAAATATTAAAGAGTACCCAGTACTACCTACCCAGAGCGCACTTTTAGCTCAGCCTGGAGATCTATATACATACTATAATGCCGCCATACATCTATGTATTGCTATGCTTGTGGTGTTCAGGTTTTTTGTAGATCGTCTTATACGTGGTGCCAACTACGGCTGGATCGGGCCGATCGCCCGACTCGATCGCCTAAAACTGAAAACAAACACGTTTGTTTTTGAGGCGACCGAGTCGGGCGATCGGCCCGATCCCATCCGCAGTGGGCACCCCTTATAACCTTGGTTCTATCGGAGATGGGTGTTAACCTAAGATCCAGCAGCCTCTTCAATATCTTGAAAACGACGAATTGGGCGTAAAATCCATAATATCATAGCAAAAAACCCCCACTCAAACAAACGACCTAGATTCCTCGAATTATATAATTTTTGACTGATAAAGGAATGTCTCCTTTGTACCCACCAGCCTTTAAACCACCTCAGCTGAAAACCACCGGCATCTTTTCTGGGTAATGTGATTTGTAAATACCCCAATTCCTGTTTCACGTGGCCACTTCACTTCAAAAGAAGTCTGTCCTTGCGGAAAGAGGCAACTGGTGTATAATTCGACGCCATTCTTCCTCTTTTTGACTATAATATTTCTCTGCTTCTATCTTCGTTTCTCCGTCTTTTTTTCTTCTCTCTCTTTCTATTCCCCTCTCTCTTGACCTCCCCCCCCCTCTCTCTCTCACTCTCTCTCTGTCTCTCTTTCTCTCTCTCC
>NW_004797434.1:1112267-1114513 GCF_000002075.1 Aplysia californica | reverse complement strand
TTTTTTGCCACCTCTCCCCATCCCAACCTATCTGCTTTTTATCTTTTTCTTCCTACAAATACATTGCTCCCTCTCCCTCACACCTACCCATTTCACACACACTCTCTCTCTCTCTCTCTCGTTCTTGCGCTCTCCCCCCCTCTCTCTCTCTTTCTCTCTCTCACTCTTTCGTTCTCTCTGTCGCTCTCTCTCTCTCTCTCTGTCTATTTCTCTCTGTCGCTCCCCTCTCCCAGCAAAAAGCCCCCGCCACTCCATTCCCTTTCCAAGTCACGTGGTATCTTTTAAGGGGCAAACTGTCTGTAAAACACTTCATGTTTTAAAGCACACTCGCAAAATGTAAGAAATGCAAAATGCAGCCAACAACAAGAACAACAAGAAAAACAAGAAAAACAACAGCAACAACAGTAGCAGCAGCAGCAGCAGCAGCAACAACAACAACAACAACAACAACAACAACAACAACAACAACAACAACAACAACATCAGCAAAAACAACATTAATAATAGACAGCATTTGTATAGCGCAAAAGCTCTATGCGCTTCACAATCTATACTATTACCCCAGCAGACCTGAAAGCATTCTGAAACAACCTCAACTTCCTGTGAAGTGTACAATGCAAGCAGCCAATTATTGGCCCTAAAACACTAGCATACTGACAAGATCTTTCGCTGTCTATTGACGGGGTACCCATTCCCACCTGGGTGAAGTGAGGAAAATTCGTGTAAAGTGGCTTTCCCAAGGACACAACATCGCGCCCACGGCTCGAAACCCCGAACCCGCAACCTCACGATTACGAGTCCGGTAGCCTAACCACTAGGCGAACGACGCCACAACAGTAGCAGCAGCAGCAACAATAACAGCAACAACAACAACAACATCCGGCGGTGGCATCTCTTTGGGGAGGATTCAGGGAGGTTAGACTGCCTCACCCGCTATCCAAGCGAGGCGGTGGTCCTGGCGAAGAGCATTCTCTTCGGGGCTTCAAACAATTCGGACGGGTAGGCTCACACACATACACACACACACACACACACACACACACACACACACACACTCACACACACACGCGCAAACACACACACACAACAACAACAACAAGAACAACAACAGCAACAACAACAACAAAGCAGCAACAGCAAAAGCAGCAACAACAACAAAAATAATAATAATAACAACAACAACAACCACAACAACAACAACAACGACAACGACAACAACAACAACAACAGCAGTAGCAGCAACAGCAGCAGCAACAACAACATCACCACCACCACAACCTCCTGCAACGACAACAGAAAAAACAACAACAACACCAACAACGAAAAGCTTAAAGAAACGAATATTGTAACAGAAACCACCGGAAGTCGCAGATCGTCCGACAAGCTGCTACTGGAGCAAAACGAACGGGCACGCCCAAAGAGATTATATATAACACTAGAGAGCTCGCAGCAGTGACGTCACACGCGTCAGACATTGGGGGTGGGGGGGGGGCTCTATACAGACATCGACATAGCCTGTATGCTACCATTTACATGAACAATCTGAGCCCCCACCCCGCTCCCCATGAGCTTTAATATATTAAACACCACTCTACCCCCATATTTCAGTGCAGGCTTGTAGATTTCCCCCTGAGACCGCCGAGACGCCTCCATGTCTGACTCGAAATGTACTCACCCGTCTGTTGAACTGTGCATGTCTTGCCCTGAGGTTCAGAGTCCCAGAGTGGGCACATGCAGCCCTCGTTCGTTTACGTGGGGGACATCTCTGCCACGAACTCTAGTACTAAAAATATAACCTCTTTGGGGCACACGAAGCTCCATTTCGTAAACGTGGGAGGGGGGCGGGGGGGCATCACTGCCATGAACTCTGATAATATAACCTCTTTGGGCACGCCATTTTTCTGAGATCTTGCAACCTGAGGAAACGTATACACAGGAATGCTATGCCGCATTGGGAGTGTAGCGCGTATGGAGTTTCAAAAGGCGAACGTTATGTTGAGCACAACAGGTTAACTCGTTAACAGGAAATTATTGTAATAAAAGTAATTGGTGGCGCGTTGGCTCTAATCGAGACTGAAACGGATACAAACAAAATGTACGTTTTCTCCCCGCACCCATATCGTTGTTGTGTGAAAGAAGTGTTGGGGGTTTACGCTGCGCTCAAATAGGCTGTGTGTTTGTATTAGCGCTAGAGTGCGCAAGTTGTGTTAGTGTGTGTGTGTGTGTGTGTGTGTGTGTGTGTGTGC
>NW_004797434.1:1110245-1112167 GCF_000002075.1 Aplysia californica | reverse complement strand
CGAGAGTGAGAGAAAGGAAAAAAGAGAGAAAAAGAGAGAGCAAGAGAGAGAGACAGAGAGAGAGAGAGAGAGACAGAGAGAGAGAGAGAGAGAGAGAGAGAGAAAGGGGGGAGAGAGAAGGGAAAAGGGAGGAGAGGAGAAAGATAGATAGACAGCCAGACAGACAGAAAGCCAGACAGACAGACAGACAACCAGCCAGCGAATCATACAGAAAAGCAGACAGAAAGCCAGCCAGACAGCCAAACAGAAACAAAGACATCCATGAAGCTTGAATAAGCAGGAGGTTTACAGTATAAACTTCATCAGAAACAATTAATCACCATGCTAATTAAAGAAAGACTAATTTTCAGAAATAACCAGGGCACGGCATAGATTAATTCAGGATTTTGCGTAAATCTCATGCACTGTGTTAGACTGTAAAGACGAAATGATTACACTAATGAAAATAAATAATAGGGCAAATTTCATGGTGTGGAGATTTATTTTTTTCTTTCTGATTTTAAAAAAAGTCTATAGACGCAGCAGATATAACTGATGAGGATAGAGAAGGACGGCATGTCAACTGTAATATACTGCAACAATTCTTCATTGATGGTTTTGGTCAATGAAGTGCAATAATCGTGTGGAAAAAAAATGCGTAAATGTGTGTAAGTGGGATGGGGTGGGGTTGATAGAGAGAGAGAAAGAGAGAGAGAAAGAGAGAGAGGGAGAGAGAGAGAAGGAGAGAAGGAGAGAGATTGAGAGAGAGAGAAGGAGAGAGAGAGAGAGAAGGGGAGAGATAGAGAGAGAAGGGGGGAGAGAGAGAGAAGGAGAGAGGGAGAGAGAGAGAAGGAGAGAGAGAGAAAGAGAGAGAGAGAAGGGGAGAGATACAGAGAGAGAGAGAGAGGGGGAGAGAGAGAGAGAGAGAGAGAGAGAGAGAGAGAGAGAGAGAGAGGGGGGTAGTGGAGATGGTGGCAAGGGAAAACTTGTTAAGATTAGGTAGAATTGAACGAAAGAAAAGAATATAAAGACGACAGCCTAACTGATTCCCATAGGGACATACCCCCTCCCCCAAATGAAACACATAGAAAACATCCTACATGTATATAACGTTAACATAACAGTGATTTACAGAAGTACACTATTCATGATGACCATCAAATAGTGGCTTTTTTTGTCCTCCTTATTTTTTGCCATATATAACCACCTCTGACCACTCATAAAACACCCCCATTTCGTCAGTATATTGCTTCACCATTATTCACAAATGAACAACAACAACAAAAATTGACCTTTCTCGAACATACAATGTCAATCAACAACCTGGGACGATGTAATATACAATGACAAGTAAGAATATCCATCTACATGTTGGATCCTAATGCCAATTTCACTACTTGATAATACATGTAATGTCAGGGGGGAAGTGAGATGATTGTTATATTAATACAAGGAAAAGTGATCCCTGTGGAAATGTATTTTTATAAAACTTTTTACTAAAGCTAATTCAATATGATTTCCCAAAACGATGCTTGATGGGAAGACAATAAATTATATTAATATGCCATTACTCCCCTTACTCCAACCGGGAATATATTTTTTGTTCCAGTTTTGGATTTCGAAACACCTCTTCCATATTCCACCCCGCACCACCTCCTCTTCACACCCGCTGGTCATAGCTCTTCCTCCCACAATGCATCGCTGCGTGCGGCATCAGTAGCTGCCCCACCCGCCCCCCACTTTCTCGATTCCAAAGGTCTTTCAGACAATTGTGGAGGTTTGTACCAGACTCTGTCTCAGCCAGTCAATCCCAACATTGTGAGCAAGGATTCCAACCTGAAACCTTCCAATCTCAGTGGAGCGATGCTCCTGTCTTCTGTGCCAGACGTGGGTGACTGGTCGCGCCCCTACCAGGGTGTGGAAGATGCCCCCTGCTCCCCCCA
>NW_004797434.1:1106243-1107911 GCF_000002075.1 Aplysia californica | reverse complement strand
GGGGGGCTGACCGCTTGCCAATATGGGCGTTTGCTTACACTAAGCCGGCCATGCAAAACAAAATGAGATCACAAGAAATCCAGCAAGTTACGGTTGAGGTGTGTCACGAACAAGGATATACCGAGAAATAATAAAGGTCTACTTGAGACCCCCTCTTCCGCCTTTCCCATTCTCAAAATAAGTTAAAAGAGTCTTTTGACAATGACGTCACTGAGAGACATACGTGACCCCCACCGAGAGTGGTGAATCCAAACCTGCGTAGTAAGTCAAGTAAGTTCCAGTTTGGTGGCTAAACTAGACCTTTACCCAGAGAAAGCCAGTAGTCCCTATCAGTTACTAACATTGTACGACTCGTACGTAAGCTATTAGGTCCCCTGTAAGTGGTCACGAAATCTGTATCTGGCTTTCAGCTGCGAATCCGCTTCTTAAAAATATTAACATTAAATTTAAAAAACAACTGTCAGCGAAGTGTGCCTATTCATATCCCTGTTGTCCTGAGGCTAGAAAAAAGGTTTACTTCAAACAAGCTCTGATTGCCGTTACACATAACGATGTGTACAGAAACTCAAGTTGTTGATTTTTATTCCAAACTTCCTCTTCACGATGTGCTGCTTCACTCCGATCAAGGAGATGACATGTGTGCCACGACGCGGTGGAATCAGGCGCTCGTCTGCTTTTGGGGAATGTGGAGTTTTTGGTATAATCTCAAAGTTTGTTCATTTGTCCGGACTTTGATGAGAATAATACTTATCCATCTTGCATAGAAGTTTTGATATTTGCAGTTGAAGGATGTGGGGGTCCCTTGATTTCCGAGAAATTTGGTGAACTCCATAGCTTGAGAGTGCTTGGAAACTGAGGATTTACAATTAATTTTTGCGTGCCTTTAATCAACTGCTTTCAACAAAATACACACAGACATGTGTTTTAATTGGACATAAAAGGTGTTGAGCCAAAAACAATTTTAAAAATAGAAATTGCCAAACCGTCAGAAAATTATAATTCCGTTTTTCTTCGATTTTATTATTTTCACGAGTGGCTGATTTCACCACGATACCTGACATTTTCTAGCATGTTCACTCGCCGGAATAAACGACCCCCACCCCAGCTCGGACGATATAACACGAAACAAAACAATGACGGCTCTTCAGATTTTCCTCATGTATAATCTCAAGGAACGTAAATTCTTTTTGAAAAGCGAAAAAAGAATGTGATCCATAGATTTTGTGTGTCCACATGGAAGGTTTATGTTCCCTCTCTCCTGTTATCTTATAGTTTCGTAGCCCAGTTCTCGTGTTCCTTCTGAAGATGATAAAAAATTAAACAAATTGTTTAGAAATGTTTTATGAGTAAAGAGAACAGAAGTTGTTTCGAGAACCTCTTTGCTTAAAGCAGTGGGCAGAGGATAAAACTGATAACATTTGATATTCAAGTAGATGTCACATGTCTTGACAGGTTTTGCTGCCGAAGTAGTTTGCAATCTTTTTTTCTTCGGTACAAGTGCTTAGTTAATTAATTGCTTCATACTGCATCTCTCTTTGTCCTTAGTTTTCTGTTTGTTATAATGAATGAACCCCCCTCTCTCTCTCGTTCTCTCTCTCTTTCTCTCTCTCTCTCTTTCTCTCTCTCTCTCTCTCTCTCTCTCTTTCTCTCTTTCTCTCTTTGTATTGA
>NW_004797434.1:1102852-1104051 GCF_000002075.1 Aplysia californica | reverse complement strand
ATACAAATGCTATTATTATTATTATTACACAAATTCGAATCTTAACACATCCAAGTGCATGGAATAGTTAGTATTTAAATGAGTCAGAATTAGTAGGTGGTTGAATAGAAGCGTAGCGATAAAGGTAGACAAGGAAGTAGGTATGAATGAGAGACCTATTGGATTATTACTTCATTCATTAGCTGCTGTGCTGTTACAACATAATTTCCACGCGAGAATGAAACAACCTTGTCTCTGAATTTAATAAGTCGAGGTTGGAAAAGTGTGTTCTAGCGCATGGATGAAAAGCACATAGTAGCAGACTTACGTTTTCATTTATCTGAATAATCTTGTCGATGAAAAGTATATAAACAATCTATAGTTATGTCTTCATAATATGTTTGTATTCTTGTAGATGAAAAGTATAACAAATCTATAGGTATGCCCTCACAAAATGTATAATATTTTCGTCACTTAAAAATAGTACAGCTAAATGGTTGACCCATAGGGTTTTAGTGTCACTGAGTGTGTTTGTGTGTGTGTGTGTGTGTGTGTGTGTGTGTGTGTGTGTCTGTGTATGTGTGTGTGTGTGTGTGCCTGTGTATGTGTGTATTCTTCAAAACGAACAACGTGTGACCGGTGCAAATGAATGGGATGAAAAAGCATAAACTAGATCTATGGAGTATATACTTTTTAAAAATAAAAATGATTAACTTGATCTATGAAGGCAAAACTGATTTTATGTTTAACACTATGCTATATGTGTAAAAGAGAAAAAAAAGGAAAGATGAGATCAGACTAAATACCCGTCAGGGTGTGTCAGATTTGTGCAGTAGACTGAAAGACTTGTTAAAAATTACAACAAAAAAAAACCACGATAAGTTTACAGAAATAAGAAAATACGCCAATCAGATCTTGAAATTCTGATCATTGCAATTACCAGTTTTTAAAAAGTCAGCGCGAAGCGAAACTGAAATCCAAATCATTAATAGTGCACTTGATTGCTGACGAAACAAGGAATATCAAGTGAGATTTAAAAATAATTTCTTGCAGTTTACGTACACTGAGAAACATACATCAGCATGTAGACTGGAAATGGGCTTTGAGGGGTGGGGGTGGGGCGAAAGAAAGTTTGGAGACGCGGTAGGAAAAATTGGAGGGCGAGAGGGAGAGAGATAGATAGTTAGATAGATAGGTAGAGAGAGAGAGAGAGAGAGAGA
>NW_004797434.1:1096182-1100445 GCF_000002075.1 Aplysia californica | reverse complement strand
TTATTATTATTATTATTGAGGGACAATAGCTACGTTCGATAAACAAAAGACGTTATCTTTCACATTTTTACAAGAAGCATGATACAGAAAAGACCATCAAAGGTAATTTAATACTACTTGGAATGGATAAAAGATCATTTAGAGAAAATGGCCGTCGCTGAGGAAATTCCCTTATCTAGCATTTTGGCCATTGTGTGTGCTTAGAAATGCTGTCCTGTCATCAAAGACGCTTCCTGCCATTGATTAGAGCAGATTCATCAGAGCTATTGAACCAAAGATAATACACTGCGAGATGGTTCGCTTTCTTAGACTTTCTAAATGAAAAAAAAAACACCAAACAAAACCCCCCAAAAACGAAAAGACTGTCGTCAGAAATCGACATGCGTTTGTTTTTTAGATGTCGCCGCCGGTGCTGACAGCACGTTTTGTTTGTTTCGTTTGTCAAGTAAACGGTTTTTTAGAAGAATTTTAGTTTTTACGGAAGACTTGAGTTCGATTCATCTTTGGGGATAATTTTTAGGCGAGCATATCGATCTTTCTATGGAACGTTGTGATTGCTTTAACAGGCTCGGTTGAAGCCCATCTCCTTAATCTTGATATAAACTGAGTCGATGGGGACTTAAAAACACCTACATGTGGGTGGTTGGCGGGTGTTCTGGTGTGGTTTGCCTCTTCTTTCCTATCAAACATCTATCGTCCTTATCTCTCCTCCTTCTTTTTAATGTATGTTACTCTCTTGTAACACCTCTAAACTTCTGGGGCTCATACGACCTTATGCAGTTGCGAGCGCCGTAAAACCTCTACTTAAACAAAAAGAAACACCTACATTAAAAAGAGCAATAAGAAAGAAAAGCTAAATATTTATCTCCTCCAAAGACCTGTTATTTTACGTTTGATGCTGTTTTTATGGTCTGGCGTACTGGTATTTTGTCCCCAAAGATTTTAACTTGTAGCAAAGATTGCTATAAATGAGCCTCTAAGTGAGAAGCGAAATAAAACAGAATTTATTAGCACCTTTGCAGTTAAGGCTTGGCAGGGCGGTGAACATAATATTATTTTTCCCTTCATTGGATGGAGTTCATACATATTTTTTTCTGATATCGTATTGAAAGGATCACCACTAGTCGAAAATACCTTTCAGTTTGCTGGCTATAATTTACATAGTATGCAAAAAAAGAAGAGGTAAACGTAGCTAGTTGTTGGAAAGACATGTTCTATTTCATTAGAGTTTTCCTTCATTGTTTGGCGTTTAAGAGTTCAAGGTCATACTTTAGAAAAATAATTTGCTTCAGCTTTATTTCTGTTCAACTTTTATTTCTCTACCCCCATCCCTCCACTCCACCGCCCCACCAAATAAAATGGTAATTGCAGATGCTTAAGGAATCAATGGAAATAATAATTCGGTGGGCGAGTTTTATTTTCGGCACTGGTATTTTTTCTTGCAGGTGCTAATAGTGACGATAAAAGATCCGCGCAATACGCTGGCATATTATAATATAATATTTCTTATGTAGGTAAACAAAGTGAGGCAGAGGGGCGAGATGAAGAAAGGAGGAAAATAGGTGCCACATCTGAAATCGTTACAGCCAGCTCGCATTTTTGTGGGGGTTTTTTTTAGGGTAACCTTCAATTTCGGAGCCTACTCCAAAGGAAGACAATCCATCCAGTGTCTGAAACAAGCCAACTCATTACGTCCCTTATTTTCACTATCCTTTCCTTCCACCGATAGCAAAAACAATGCGATCTGCTCTCGCCAGGGAGGAGAAAAGTTTCCGAAACAATTGCCCGATTATGTCAAATGCCAGAGGGCTGTATTTACCCGGGTGGGTCCAATTTACCTGCAATCTGAAGGACATGTGGTTCCCTAGCCTCTCCACCGACGCACATGCTGTTAACTGCTAGCCAGCCACCCGCCGAGTTTAGAGCGAGCTTGTGAATTTTGACCCTTTCTGCACTCAACTACGGGAATCAAAACAAAATATATTAAACAAAAGAGCCCCGCCCTCAGCTACTAAAGAATAATGAAGAAATTAAAGCGAGCGCGCGCGCACACACATACATACACACACACACAACGCGCGCACACGCACACACATATATACACGCACGTGAGCGCGCGCGCTCACACACACACACACACACACACACACATACATACACACAAACGCGCGCGCACGCACGCACGCCCAACACACACGCGCGCGCGCGCGCGCACACACACACACACACACACACGTGCTAAAAAATACTAGACCAAAAAATATCATTATCAATGAATAACGAAAGAATCAACATCGAAAAACAAGAAAAAAAAGCCTTTCAGAAGTAGTCTAACCTGCTCTAACGGCCACCCGTATACGACAATCACCTGTACAAACAGCCACATTTCATTTTCTCCCTTACGTATAAAAAGCAAAACTGTTCCCACATCCAATCCGGATATTGGAGATTGCTTGTTAGTGAGACAACTTCCTGGGCCTTCGGCATAAAATTGTGGTAGGGTGGCCAGTTCCTTACACGCCGCCTTTACTTCACCAACTCGAAGTCAGGTAAGGTACCCATTACTGCTGGGTGGGCAGGAGGGGGCGAGAAAAATCTGTGTCCGAACCGAGGCTCGAACCTGCACTTTTTGCTTTGAAGACGAGCACACTGACCGCTCCGCCGCCGCACCCTCCCGTGACGTATATTTTGCATTAAAACGGCTCTGTGTAAGAACGACCATTTTTCTCCTCAACAATAGGTGACCGGTTTTGACAGTTTTGACTGTATTTGAACCAGAGCAATTGGTAACACAATAAGTATAATTAGAAACTGAAACGAATAAACTTACTGCACTTGATCTTTAAATAAGTCACTGCCATGCACGAGTTTGTCGTATTCGTTTTTTCAAAAACTTTGATCAGGTAAATCGAATACCAGCCTGGAAACCATCGATGTCCGATCCATGACGCATTATAACTGTTATGACGTAATGATGGTGAGAAACTTGGAGCTTGTCTAGAAATCTATAACTTACGTAGGACAGAAAAGGCACTGCATGCCCTCGATATGGTCGTCACTCGTCACCAATCCGTGTCTGTCTTTTCCCTCTAGCCATTGCTAGTTTTCGTTACATGTAGTTTATTACTTGACAGAGTAGAGTGACATGCGTTGCAATAAGAATCTTCAGCCATCTCCGGACCCACCGTCACCGTCAACTGACCAATTTGTGAAGTCGTCCTCATCTTCAAAAGCGAAGAACGAACGAACAGTAACATAATAAATTTAGATTGGAGGGGACTTTTTATTTTATCTTATATATTTTTTTCTTTTTTTGTTTGCAAAGGGGGGTGGGTGTGGGGTTAGGTGGGTTTTTTTTATTCGAATTGTCGAAAGTGTGCCTAATATGTACATGTAGTTTAATATTTTATACAGTGGCATGCATTATAATATGAATCACGTGACTGCTCTCTGAAGCATAAAACAGCAGTATATTCTAAGGTATGAAAGGCAAAACAATAGGGAAACAACAGCATAATCCTGTTTTTCCATTTAACTCTAGCGACATCTTTCTTCAATTTCACGACTACATCAATCAGTAAGTTCTTCATTAATGACAATTATTTCCTTTTCTTTCGTGAAGTAAGATAGCTTGCTTAAACGAAAGTCAATACAAGCCAAGAGCATGGGGAAAGAAGCTAAATTTGGAAAACGCACGACGGAACTTTTTCCATAACAATAATTAATTGTTTGATCATTGATGCAATTCATTATGATATGCTAAATTATTCATTATTTCTGAACGTACATAGATGATACACAGATGATCAGACTACTTAATAAAAACATAATCGCGTGTATGAGTTGGTACAAACAGTAGACGTAGTTGCTCATAAATATTGTTAGATCACAATTCTTTACAAGGGTGGTAGAATGCACCTTTTGGAACATCCTTCCTTTCCCATTTGTTTTGTCTCTCTGTTTGCCTGCCTTGCTTTTTTTCTTGCACTAAATTGATCGTCATATTGTCGCTGTGCTTCTCTTTTCTCAAACGTACTCCAAAAGATCATCGGTATGCGAAGATAAAATCCCCACAGTAACGAACGGGTGCTTGGCACAGAAACCGGGAACCCCGGATTTTTTTTTCTTTTCACCAGGCAGAGAGAAAACACCGGAGCAATGGTTTAGCGAGAAACAGGGGAAGGGGGTCAGGAGGAGGAGGAGGAGGAAGAGGAAGAAGAAGAAGAAGAAGAAGAAGAAGAAGAAGAAGAAGGAGAAGAAGAA
>NW_004797434.1:1090556-1095425 GCF_000002075.1 Aplysia californica | reverse complement strand
AGTAGTAGTAGTAGTAGTAGTAGTAGTAGTAGTAGTAGTAGTAGTAGTAGTAGCAGTAGTAGTAGTAGTAGTAGCAGTAGAAGAAATAAAAGAAGTACAAGAACAAGGAGAAGGAGGATAATACTGGGTAAATGAGGTGCCAGTAAACAAAACGGGTTGGGGAAAAGTGGAGGCGGGAAACGCAAAGATTAGGGCAGAAGTGGGGGCAGAAAAGAGCGCGAACATAACATACATAAAACGAGGTATAATCTAAAAACCATGCGCTGTAAAATTAGAGATGGGTAAATAAGAAAGCAGGAAAAAATGCAGAGCGGTATTAGGAAGAGAAAGGATCAAAGGGCTCGGGGGCGAATATGCTAGCATTACCGCAGGTGTTATCAGTATAGAAATCTTTGCTGTCAGACGCGAGCCACCGAGATGCGATTAGCTAGCAATCAGGGAGCCACATTATGTTATTACATCGCTAAATTTTCGCAGTGATCAAGGGATTGCTTACAAACGTCAGAACCAAAACTGGTTTCAATGTTTTGTTTTGTTTTGGTTATTTTGTTGTTGGTTTTTGTTTTTGTTGTTTGCTGGTTTGGTTTTTTCTTTCTAAGGACATGCTTGAGGCTGAGGGCAGTGGGTGCATCGGGCCCAACATAGCAGTATAGACTACTGTAAAAGTACATACAATTTCCAATACAATTTCTTCGCTCATTGCATCATGACCATTATTTTTATGCATGTCATTTGATTATGATCGGTTCTTTTTTTTTTTTATAAGGACACATTCTATAACTTACGTACACACTTACACATTCCCCCCCCCCCCCTTCTAATGAACCTTTTTGCCTTGCACCCTTCCCTCTTTACGTCCTACAGATTTTGTGTTTATCAACATTTGCTTATCGTTGTTCATCCTACATTCTGACTTACCCGCACTGCCGCCACCCACGAAATAATGTCTAGTTTCGATGACTCTTGCGTATGATTATTATTCTAGACCGCTTCCTTGTTCCAGTGTATGTAGACACATCTCAGAGGTAAGCACACATAGATCGTAAAAGTAAACCAGCACAAACTAGGAAGAAAAACAAATACGCTCGTGATTTCTTGTAGCTTTATGTACCCTGCCCTTCTAATTAATCTGTTCTCTTTCTCTATTGTCAGCAATATATATTAGGCCACGTTTTTGTTTTAAAGCGTTTGGTTTGTTTTTTGATAAAACCATTCATCACCCTTCGCGAAGCGGAAATGCTTAACTAGACCAGAAGCCACAAATGTTTATACTACCGTCCAGGCACTATGAAAGATGAGCAAAAGATCTACGTAAGCTCAGGTCATCGAACTCAGGATCTGGATAGCGTCATTATGATCTCCAGTGAAAACTGGAATTGGTTCAGAATTACGAACTCTTGGACTGGTGCTGTTCCAAGATTTTTTTCCAAAGGTTATGGAGTACATAACAATCACTGTTCATTCTTTTGTTTTTAAAAAAATAATTACGAGTACATTCCTGTGGAAAAGATGAATACCGTGCACATCCAAAAACGAATCCGTTGTTAAATGCTGTTAGAACAATTGTGTGTGTATTTGTTTGAAAAGAGGGTGTAGGAAATGTGCGAATACCAAAGTGAACACTAACAAGTGTAGCAATTCACGTAGTGAAAGATACGGAACAGACAGTGAAAGAAATACCAGCAACAGTGACTCCATTCTGTCGACCCAAGCGTGCTAACTGTGAAGGCATTCGGCCAAGAAGACTTGAGGCACCAACTTTGAAGCGAATTCTGAGGTTCCAAACAATGTCGTTTTGTTGCTCCGATCTGTGGTTGCAACTTAACACTCCTAACGAAACAATGGTTGTTTTTTGTTCTGAAAGAATAAACCATGGCGAAAGAAACAAGGACACCCTTTTTTAATAATCATGTGAATAGAAGTATTTGTGTTTGAAGGGCATGTTTTTTTCTCTTCTAATTATTAATTATTTCAAAGAAATGTATTACATTTTAATTCATTTTAACGTTGATGGTCCATTTGACGCCATTTGAAACACTCAGCAGGTAAAATAATAAATAATATGATAAATC
Organism: Aplysia californica; assembly: GCF_000002075.1. NCBI lineage: Eukaryota > Metazoa > Mollusca > Gastropoda > Aplysiida > Aplysiidae > Aplysia > Aplysia californica. The sequence continues at coordinate 1,093,353 of NW_004797434.1, read as the reverse complement.
TATTGCCGATGTTTATACTATTCTGAATGAAGGTAAAAGGAAGAACTTAATTTTTTTTAAATAGTCTTTTCAAAAGCATAAGTTAAAATCTGTATTGTGTGCTCATTTTTTTCCGTCTTGCCATCTTAGGAAGATATACTATAACCAAATAAGCGATGGGAAATGAGGAACTATACTATTTTCTAATGGCTTTATTTTGTTGCCATTAGAAGATGGTTTAACCCATAAAGATAGGAAATTGTTAACAACCAGGGACAGGAGAGTCAGTTAAACTTAACAACCAGACAACTGCTACCACATGAAAGTATTTGAGAATCTCCAATTGCGTCACGGAGCTTTGAAATCTTTCTGATCTTTATTTTAGAAAAAAATACATTTAAATATTCCGAAGTAGTACTTTCATGTTTTGAAATGTTGTTTTTAGATGTTCCGACGTATATTATTTTCGGTTGCTCCTTAATAGTTCTCTACATATTGCTTTTTCATGGAAAAGGGGGGGGGGGGGTTCCAATGTCTCTATTAATACACTAGGGAAAAGAAACGAAGTGCCTTAAATCCGATTATGTGAGAGGTAAAAAAAGTAGTACATAGCTCCGTGGGATGTAGAAGTGGCTCAGTTAATTATTGATACTATCGACAATGATGACCCTAGTTCCTGTTCCTAGTTAGGTGGTTGAGAACTTTTCTCCTTCGTAGAGATTTCATGGCTCTCCCGTGAATTTTTAGACTTTCTTCAGGTTAACGTTTTAGAGTTTAAAAGAACGGGCGTGTGTGGGGGATGGGGGAGGGTGGAGGGGGGTGCTGTTTGAACGCACACCATACAACTCGTACCCCATCACACCATCTCTTACACTACGAACATGACTAGATGATGGGAATGGGTTTCTTTTTCCTGGATTCTGGAAGATACATTTATTAATATCTGCGTCCATCAGAGAAAAATGGTATTTGGTGCGATGTAGTAATCGCTCTAAAAATCCCTTTCAACACTGTTAGGCTATTTAATAAGAGGTGGGGCCTTTGAATTAATCTCCACCGCCGATACAACCGAGCGAAGTAATTGTAGCGCCTTGAAAATATAGAACAATTCACCCAAAGTTCGTGAATACGATTCGAAACGGTATTGTGCACCTCGGCATAGCGTGATACCAGATAGACTGGCTTCGTTTAAAACTCTTGACATGCGAAAGAACTTCCTCTTTAGTCCTAAGAGTGGTCGCCAGGTGAGAGTTTTACGTAGCAACTGTCGTTAAGGTAAACAACATCAAGGCCGGCTTTGCACGTGAACCGGAGAGTCAGAACTCCCTTGAGTTTGTCGGAATGCAGTTATAGACAAAGGTTCCACCGCATCTGGACATCTGTGTTTACCGGTTACCTCCCGCCGGTTCCTGATGCCTTGCCTTACGTAACAGAATCGCGGAGGATTAGAAAGTACTTTTGGTGAACGTTCCTTTTGTGTGAGCATGTGCGCTATTTTCGTGGAACCTTGAAAAATCTTTCTTTTTTCCCCGCACCGTTAATAGATAATGTTAGTGCTTTGTTGTGTTTTGTCTCTTTGCAAGTATTCCAAGTTGTGATTTCTACCACATTGAGGACACGCATTCTAGTTAATCGTGTTGTCGACATGTTATTTCATATTATGCATTTTCTTGAATTCCCTTTAAGTTTCTTGTTACTTGTCCACAGTGTTGGGAAAAGCGCTTTTCTGGGGCATAGCTTTTATTCAATCATATATTTTTTTTCTGCTTTCTATATCTGAAACCTTAAAGGGAATACACCTCAACTACACTGCCAAATACTGTGAACGTGCAGATAGTTTATTTTCATATCTTGCTGGACTATAGCACGAATCCTGGTTAAAACCCTCAGGGACTTTTTAATCTTGATTGTTTGGAGAGTTACTGTTTTCAAGGCTTTTGTGAACCCCGAAGAGTGGGGGGGGGGGGGGAGCAGAGATGTATATGTTCCGACTGTAGTGACCCCAACACTGTGGACAAGTAACAAGTAACTTAAAGGGAATTCATGAAAATGCTTACAATGAAATAAACAAATTCCTGTTTTTGTGTCGTGTGTGGTAGTTTGAAATGTGCCGAAACATTGCCTGTGCTCTGCTGTTGATTAGACATATTATGTGTCCTCTTAGTTGTCAATGTGTTAATTTACCTTCCTGTCCAACGTCACGATTCAAATCAAACAATGCCAAACACCGTGAACGTGCAAATATCTATTTATTTTCGTATCTTTCTGGACGATGGTACGAATGATCCTGGTTCACACTCCCAGGGACTTTTTAACCTTGATTGTTTGGAGAGTTTTCAAGGCTCTCTACCAGCTTAGCTTAGTATTATCGGAGATAGACTTTAAATTCGGATATACTTTTTTTTTGAAAGACGTTACAGTGTTCAAAAGGACATTCATACCATACCATACCATCATACCACCATACCATATCATACCATTCCATACCATTTTCGTACCGTATCGTACTGTACCATGCCAGGCCATACCATACCATACCATACCACACCACACCACAACACGCCACGCTACGTCACACCACACCACACCACACCACACCACACCACACCACACCACACCACACCACACCACACCACACCACACCAACCATACTTTGCGTATCATAATCGTATCATGTTTGTCTTTCTTATTATTGAAATGTGTCTACTCAACTCACTCACACACTGCACCCCATCAGGGAAATGAGAACAGAAGACGAAACGGATCTATCTATCTATCTATCTATCTATCTATCTATCTATCTATCTATCTATCTATC
>NW_004797434.1:1087022-1089159 GCF_000002075.1 Aplysia californica | reverse complement strand
ATAATAATAATAAAAAATGACATTTGTATAGCGCATATTTCCTCTCGATAGCAAACTCTTAGCGCTTTACACTATATTATTACTCCCAGCAGACCATAGAACACTCAGCCACATACTTAGCTTCCCGGGAAACATACAGTGCAAGCAGCTGATTAAACGCTGTCCGTCTTCAGGAGTCTTGTTATGGAACCCCATTCCTTCCTGTTATCAATCCTCCTGTCAGCTCAGTTTTTTGTTCTGATTGTGTTGTTTGTCACAAAGCTGTTCTGACCATTAATTGTGTTCAGAAAATTAAATATTGTTCTCTTTCATCATCTGTTTTTTTGCCTCTACATTTTTCAACAAAGTATTGATTTCTAAAGTCCAGTGATTCTACTTGTATTTATGTGGCGGAAGAATCTCAGTTGTCTCTTCCTAATGGTTTTGATAAGAGAATTTCATATCCTGTCATTTGGTGTACTTTTGTGTGCTTTGCTCTCAGTCCATGCGAGTTTCAGCAATCCCTATAGTAGAAACCATATTTCGGCCACTTCCAGATTTATTTTTGTGTCCTTTTTTTTAGAAACTGTCGTATCAAAATACATTTAAGCTTTGTTTTAAAAAATTCTTCCACGGTTGATAGACATTAGGAAAAGAAGTGGTCTTCCGAAAGGACCCCAGGGGGTCTGCTTTGCTGTAGGCCAGGGTCATATGTTATGTGTTAATACGTTTTCTTCGGTCAACAATTATTAGTTATTCATGCTAATCGTCTGTCTGCCATATCAGAATGTTGAAAAGGGTGTTAAAGGCTAATATCCATCAGACGAATGCAGTCTTTATAGGACATGGTCTTCGCATGCGCAGGGTCTCGTCTCTCAAATGTCGCTCTTGTACGGGCAAGCTCATGGGATGCATGCTGAAATAAACAATTGATGAACAGCCGTCTCATTAACTGTTTTCTTATCGGCCAGCTTAATATTATTATCATTCTAATATGCCCATGATCTTCTTCAATTGCTAGTGAGCGTTGGTGTTTCTTATTATTATGAGATGGTTTCGTAGCCTGTTACCATTTTGTTACTAGCTGTCTTGTTTCCAATCGGATATCATTTATTTATTTATTTATTTATATTTATTTATTGCTCGTTTTTGAATGAGTTACATACATGTAATTTATATACGTCGTTTTGAAGGTGGAACACTTCATGTTTTTAAAATATATAATCAAGAGCTCAAGAATGAAGGAAGAAGGAAGGACCGGTGTCTTCGATACAACTGTTAGGCACTTCGCCTTGCTTTGCACGCCGATGACCGAAGTTTGATATTCGAAGGGCAAACATTTTCTGTCGAGTATCTCCATCTTTCTGCTGGGGTGTTATTTCCCTTTCAACGCGGGCTGAAGCAGAAAATTAACCCCAGTTCGATGTTTGGGTAGGGAGAACATTTTTACCGAATATCTCGATTTTTCTGTTGGGACGTTGCAATATCCCTCTTCGATCGGGTTGGCTAGATGTCGCCTCTCAGCCCGCCTCCTGAATAATCTATATTTTATCGGCGGGGGTGTAAAACACTTATAACTTTGTTACTTAATTGTGTTGCAAGTTCCGTTAACCCTATCCATACGCCCTGGGGTAGTTTTGTACCCCCCGGCGTTGTATTTTTCACATTTTAGAATACTTCTAGTACGAAGATCTCTTTGAAGCTTTCAGTATTTCTCAAAAAAATTATTTTGACAGACTGCTATGCAAAGCGTACGGATCGGATTAAAGAGTAAATTTCCTCTTTGCAAAATAGTGACACAGAGTTCCCCACGTCTTACGGATACGATAGTAAAACACGGCGAACGGATAGGATTAAACTCTTGTAAAAACATAAAACAAACAAACAAACAAAACAAAAAACTATCGGTTCTCGTCTCCCCAGGTTACGTGGACATGTACGTGTCCCCCTACCCAGCCCGGGTGTACCAGCAGGCACCGGCAGACCTCGCGGTGGCCAGGGTCAGGGCCTCGGATAACGAAACAGGTGAGTGAGCTGCTGTCTTCTCATGTTTTAACTTTTAGTTCTCCTATCCAGAAATGGCAATAAAAGTAATAATAATAATAATGGTGATGATGATGATGATAATGATTTTGATAATAATAAAAATAATGAAAAT
>NW_004797434.1:1080066-1085924 GCF_000002075.1 Aplysia californica | reverse complement strand
ACTTACTTACTTACTTACTTACTTACTTACTTACTTACTTACTTACTTACTTACTACCCGTCACGTCATCTGGCGTATAGGGCAGCAACAAAGGATCTCCAGCTCTGTCTGTTTTGTGTCGTCTTGGTCAACGTCTCCCTCGAATGGTTCCAGGACTTCAATTCAGACTCTACTGTGCGTCTTCAGGTTAATAAATCCATAGTTTTGACATTATAATCCACACAGGTCAGCCCGTTACGTCATTCCGCTTGGAGAGCAGAAACGACGCAAGGTACTTCAAAGTAGGGAGTGACGGAGTCATCAGAACGAAAACCACGATCAGCTTCAAAGTCGGAAGGATTTTCCAGTTCTTCGTTTTTGCTTATGGTACTAACCAGGTATGTGTTGAATTTTTACTTTTTAGGACAATATCAGTTGTTATGAGAATGTACCTTTTGAATTGAACATATTGCTGTGAAAGAAAATAGTATGTCGTACGCGTATGTCAATGTTAGTGGCTTTTGCACATTAATGTGGCAATGACTAGTGTATCTCTTTCTAAGTGGTGTAATTGAAAATGAAACATATTTCTAAAAAATATGTCCGTCTCATTTTCGAAATGATGTCTGGAAACTGAAATTCAGATCATGGTGATATAGTGCATCCTTTTAAGTGTTATTTCTTTTCGTTTAATTTCTTGATTTTTGGAGTACAGCATTGGGTATAGACTTTTGTGTAGTTAGTGCATCCGAGAACAATAAAGGAAAGAAATGGGACAAGAGATTTGTTGGAAACTGTGTTGGCTCAAGATAATGTTTGGTGAATAATTCTTAATGGTGTTTCTTAATGCTGTTTGGACTGAGACCCAACACATTCAAAAAGAGATACGTTTATTATAGCAACGATGAGAAAAAGTCTGTTCTTCCTTTTTTATTGGTAAAGATAAGGCAAGATGATATTATTTTAAAAAAGCACCACGTCATCTTTGATTTCCCCTACTATCAGATAATTATTAATTAATGCTTGATGTGTTTTGTGGCCCCGTAACATGTATCACTGAGTGTGCATTGAGTACAATGGCCCTGTAACATGTATAACTTACTGAGTGTGTACGTCACTTAACCAGTGTGTCACGTAACAATCAGTAGCCCATGTGTCACTGAATACATGTTGTTTTCAATGTTGTTGAAAAAATATTTTTATATCATGCCTAATCCTTGAAACAATATTCAATCCCCTCTTGTGAGTGTACAGCCAAAAGCCTACCCTAGAACCACAAAGTTCCGTCTGCTTAGAAGTTGGTTTTGAGAAATTTGACGTAAAAAAGTTTGTTTCACAATAATATGTCAAACTTTTACAAATGCAATTCTTTGAATATCTTGAAAAAGACTCCGAATATTCATAGATTTTGATAGGGCAGATAGAACATTGTGTCTACCTGACATTTTTTTTTTACCGTTTTGAGTTACTAAGATATGAGATCAGAAACCAAATGTTCTATCTGCCCTATCAAAATCGTAAGGTTATTCGTAGTGGTTATCAAGATATTCAAAGAATTGCATTCGAAAAAGCTGGACATGTAGGGAAACTCAATTTTTTTTTCATCAAATTTCTCAAAACTAGGTACTGAGCAGATAGAACTCTGTAATTCTAAGGAAGCGAACTACTGTCCAACTGTTTTATGGTTGTGCGCTACTCGCCTTAGACATCGCTCACTGACGCGAAAATAAAAGCATATCAGATTAAAGCATTGATACAGTGCTGCTCATTATCTGCTCTAAAATCACCTTCATGTTAATATTTTCATCTTGCTGCTTTTCCCCCCTCCTATCATCACCTCAGAAGTATTTTGTCCGAAGTGCGCTCTTTACTTAAGCACACTTTGGGCACAATAGTTCTGAGGCGACGCTATGGCCAACCCAAACCCCCTAACCGTTCCACTGTTGCCTTACTAAATTCCTACGCTCAGAGCGTCTGTTTCAACTCACATCGGGCTCCCACCTGGAAATAGATTTGGAAATAATGTATCCTTTCTTACCTGTGGGTCAACATGTCTTGTTCATCGCAGACAAGATAGCAAACCAAAAATGATTACCATAATTGTGATGAATTAAAAGTTACCCACTACGTGCTTCTATTCTTGCATGAACGTAACACTTCTTTCAGCATACTGAGGTCATCGTAAAGGCAATCCCCCAATTGGAACACCCTTTTGCAATAGGACATCTGCTGTTTCAGATTGTCCTATACCTGTCCTTACGTTCATTGCCCCTGCTACTGTGCCACGTTTCTTTCACTCACATTCTTTCTAGCTTTTCAACCCGAGTCCCATCATTCAGGTGTATTCGTCTATTACGGGTGCATACACATAATATCATAAACCTTTCTCAACGCATTGCCATGTTTTCAGACCTGTGAAGATGAGAACTGCGACGTGAAAGCCAGCAATGATTCGGTAACTCCAGCACATTATCATTATGTCTAGCATATCATTCTAACACGGGCATTACGACTGAGACATTTTGCACCACCCACAAAGCTCTAAACAGCACAATGCTCGATCATATTCTCGACAACAAGTTATGCATACTCATCATCTTCTTAACTCATTAAGGTCGCTCATTCTGGCCATTCGGCAATGCTTGAATTTGTGCCGTTTTGGGGCACTAAAAAAAACAAAAAACAAATAATAAACAAGATAACTTCCTGCAAATTTTTCTTAACAAAACAAAAAACCAACAAACCTGGCAGAAACAAATAAGACAAGCATAAATATGCATACAATAAAATAATCGTATTTCTTTAAACTACAATTTTGTGAATGACGGTTTGAATTGTGGCGCAACATTGCCTTTAGTCTGCCACTGGTCGGACATTGTATGCATCTGTTACGTCATAAAAGAGTTTATACACATTGTCGGCTTCAGCAGCAGGCAGCATTAGCTGCAACAGCAGGGGCATGGGTCGTAGTACGAGCAGTAGAGAAATCATCGATGTCACCAATCAAAATGAGCAGCATCGACTGCAGGAATACTAGTAGCATGACTCTGAATATACGCTTTTGTAAGCAGCCAAATTTGTCATCTAATTTTTTGGTGCAACTAACATTTCCATAACTACCCTCCTTTTTAATCTAAGCCCAAAAAATTAACACAAAATTTGGTAAAATGAATGATTCAATTGGTAGACGTACAGTTTGATGATTACAGATAAAAGGAACCTGCTGGGATTTTGTAGATTTTAATTACGAATATAAACAGCTAAGTGATATATTATTATTATTACGATCGTATGTGCTGTTAGCCAGTTGATCTGGAGAGTATACTGAGAGTTAATGTAGTGGCAAAAAGGACTGATGTAAAGGCTAGGGAAAAACTCTTCTACAGAGCACCCCTCCATCTTTCTCATCCGATACGATCTTAGTCTTAGTTCATTACTACACACATCTCCTCTCTAATCCCCCCAGGTTCCTCTCTTTATTTCTGTAAACAAAACTAAGTTGTTATTATTTTCCTGTTTAACATCCCCACCAACACCCCCACATCATCATCATCATCATCATTTCACGTAGTAGGGAATCAAAAATGGGTTTGAGACTTAGTAGATTTTTCAAATTTAATATAAGTTCGACGTTTTGCCCTGTAAAGGGCTTCTTCAGGAACATGTACAAAAAATATAATATATCATCATCATCATCATCATCATCATCATCATCATCATCATCATCATCATCATCATCATCATCATCATCATCATCATCATCATCATCATCATCATCATCATCATCATCATCATCATCATCATCATCATCACGTCAGCTATCCTATACCACCCTTCTCCTCATTACCTTTCACCTTCTCGCCCCCCCCCCCCCACCTTCTCCATAACCTCCCCAGCTCCAATCCTTATCCTCATATCTATAATCATTCACATTCCCACTAGTCCCATCTGCACGAACATCATCAACACCACGAACCTTTCGTACTCCTCGCCACCCTTAAGAGCAGCTTTGCCATCCATCTCAACTGACCACACAAGTAGTACATGTAGCCTCAAATAGAGCAAAATCTGGACATTTTATGCCTCTGATAACACCACGTCTTTATGATATTATTTCAATCCGCACCGCGCTCATCGTACTAACATAAGCAATCTTCGGACTGGCGCATGGCCTCACTTCACACGTCATGGTGTCGGACATTATTGCTTTATTGCCTCTCAATCAACATTTACATTTTTTCTTACTTAAAGGTACATGGTGCGATCGAGCAAATATACTTCTGTTACTGTGTTAGTTTCATTTAATGCTGCTTTTCCAGTTTTTAAATATGCCCGTCCTTAGTTTAATACGATCCTTATTTCCACGTGTATGATGCTTTAGAAGTTTTCCCCTTCCGTTTTTCAGCTCAGTTCCAACATCTTTTCGCAAACGTTTATGTACACACATCGTGTATGTTGTAGCCTTGTAACGATTTCTACTGCATTAAACAACATTAACCCTTTCTGATTTTCTATGTAAACTTATTTCCTCTAGTTTCTCCGTTACAGCTTTTTGTTCGACTCGTACATTACAAGAAAAAATTTTTTCCAGCTTTGCCTCCGATAAGCTTAGATTACATATCATGTACATGGAAACTTCGGCACAAAAAAAAAAACAACTCAAAAACAAAAACAACCCCCCTTCCCCTAAAAGGTAAACAAACAAACAAACAAAAACCCTCTCTCAAACCAAATACTACGATAAACAATTTTGTAAACATTCTTGTTTGACATAATATAATATGATTCATCTTGAATATTATTTTGACTTGAGCTATTCAATTTGTCTTCACTGATAAAACGTTAGTAAACATTGATTTCTTGGAATTTTCAGACGCAGATTGTATTTGAACGATAATTTTGACCACACAAATATACAAGAACATTGCTATTTGAGCAGACAATTTTGGTTTGACTACGTTCTATTTAAGAGCATCACACTCTTGTAACCCATTAACAGTTTTTATAGTTGTTATAATTTCTTTCTCGTTGCCAATCCCTGTTTCTATTCTCCTTCAATTTTCAAACTATATAATTATCTTGTAGTTTTTTTTGCCTATTATTTCTTTTAGCTCCGTATATTATTTCTTTCCTAATGTGTAGTAGTCAGTAGTGCAGCAATTCCTTTTCCATTTTGCGAACATCAATAAAAAGATATTATTCAGATTTTTAAAAATTTTAGTGATATGCAAATGTGGGGAAGATATGGCCCCCCCATTTTTGTTTATGAATTTTTTAAAAGCCTTCGTTCTGGCTTATTTCTTGTGCTGTTATATGCAGCTCTCTTATGTCGATACATTTTTTCTGTCACATCTTTTGCTTTGTGAGCGTTCAAAAATGGCTTATGATTCTCAATGTTATGATGTCTGACTAACATACACTTCAACTTTTTTGTTTTGATTTTGCTGTTAACATCGTATATTTAGTCTGAGCCCACATGGGCAACACATTAGGTGTGTTTTCGTCTGGTTAAGGTGTGGACTGCAAGGCAATCTATCATAATGATAGTTAATTGTGTGTTACAAGCAGGCTAATAGCCTCGCGCTGCATTAAGCAATGGGAGTGGGTATAGCAACACGCGTTTGTGAGCAGTTTCAGTTGATTAAAACGGAGAACTCCTCGTTTCCTCATTGCACGTTACACCTGATTCAATGTCCAGTGAAGCTTGTGTTTTGAATTTTATTTTTGTCAAAACAACTGGAGCAAGGGTACAACCAAGGTGAACACTGTTCGGGAAACAGACTGTCAACAACTTTAAGTCGTTTTTTTCCCCTCAACTTTGCGTTATGTTTGCTCCCCCCACCCTTCCTCCAAATCACATTTCCCCCCCCCCCCCGTCC
>NW_004797434.1:1075414-1079966 GCF_000002075.1 Aplysia californica | reverse complement strand
CCCCCCCCCCCCGTCCGAAGTCAGATTGGCTTTAGCCCTGAGCCCAAACCTCTTTGTTCTGAACACAGATTAGTGTTAGTCCTGAGATTGCTACTTTTTGATTGTCCGTCTGCGAAAGGAAATAGAATCAAAATGAGATCGAAGGCCTCGATAACTCGCAAATAAAACTGTTTGGCAATACATCAAGGCTTGAACCAAAAGCCTTCGGGTTTAGAGGCGTCAAAGTTTCTTTATAGCTGCACCGAACTGACCCTGCCAAATGCGCTTCCTGCTTTTTTTTTTTTTTTTTTTTTGGAACGGCAGTGAGCAAAGCAAGAACATTTTTGTTGCGATGAAGGATGGAAAGATAAGAAAAAGCCGGGAAGCCTACATACACATGCCCTCCTTCTCCCGCAATAAAACGAAGACGCAGGCTGTTCGGCTGTTGCTTTAATTTGACGTAAAGTTTTTAACTTTTAGCAGTCCCTTTTCCATGATCTACAATTAAACAGATTTTCCCCACTGCAACAAATTCCTTCAATCGCTTTCGCTGGTCACAAAGAAAACCCACACGTTTTCAGTTTTTCAGAAACTTTTCTGGCACCAGTTCTTTATACAATAAAGCTGACTTAATGGTCAGGCAGTTTTTTTAACGAGCAATGTGGTAATGTATCGCCCCTCATCTGCACGAATACTGACGTGTTTTTATTATTTTTAAAGAAAAAAATAATGACTTTATTTTATCTACATTAAAAGGTATCTATTACTTTTGCATAAACAAGGTAACCAATCTATAAAACAATAGCGGTTTTCTAAAGTAAAAGATAAGTAATGTAGGTAGCTAATGCCAAAAGTTCACAAAACAGTCAAGCTCTAAATTCATGCAAGCAAAAAGTAAAAGGCTGCAAAATTATAGCTTTCGGAAGAGGCCTAAAGGTAGGAATATTTCGATCAGACATAATTTTAGTACACACCCGATACAACATCCAATTGTTTCTGCAACCTTTTCAGAAGAGCCTCAAGTGGGGAAGGTAATAATGTTTTAGTTGTTTGTTTTTGTTGGGTTTTTTTTTTTTTTTTGTAGGAAAGAACGTTTGCCAGTCACTTAGGCGCAGTCAGATCTGAACTTGACAAACTTGTGTCTAAGGCTCGAATTCCAGGGTATTTTTTCATATTATACTCCAGGCATAACTCTTCTCTGTACTTGATTCTCAGTGACATCTAGTACTCAGTCAGGAACAAGAAAACTTACGTACTCTGTTCCTAGTCGAGTTTGAAACCTTAGCAAAAACATTAAAAAAAAAAAAAAAAGAAAAGAGGAAGCCATCTATGCCGAAAATTAACAGTCTTAAAGCTACATTTTTTTTTGCCTTCGCTCTGCTTGCAGCTCCAACAGGAGATGGAGAGATGAGAACATAGTGAGAAAACAATGTCCCTACGTTTTTACAGAATTGGGAAAGTCTGCTCTGCCTAATTGCAGTTCACACCTGTGTCAGCGTCCTCGTTAACCCGTGCGTCGGAACACCTGTGTGACAAACATTACATGAAAAGATCTTAAAATGAGTCGTCGTTGGAGAGAATAATAATATCCTCGATGGATAGAACTAAAACTGTTACCGAAATTTGCACCTCTATCCTCCCACTCTAATGTGTTCTAAGTAAGGTTTTTAAGAGTGTGTTTTTCACGCTAATACGGGGTGCTCATTACGGCTGGATCAGGTCGATCGTCCGACTCGGTCGCCTGAAACTGAAAACAAACACGTTTGTTTTTGAGGCGATCGAGTCGGACGATCGGCCGATCCCATTCGTAGTGGGCACCCCGTATAAGGGTAATCCCGATACATAAATGAGTTTTAGGTACTTTCAAAAATGCCACTCGCCGCATAACCTCATTGGATTTAAGACATGTTTATGGATACTACTCGTAGTAAGCTAGTGTTTTAACACCTTTAAAATGGCAGCTTACAAAATATGCTTCCCGGGAGCCGAGAATGTTTCTTAGGGTTCTTGGGTCTGCTTGGATAATAATAATTGAAGTTGTAAATAGCAGGGATATGCTCTATATAAATGCAATCATGTTTTGTTATAATGTTAAATAAGCTGCTTGGATAAATTATAATGAGTTCTCTATAGAATTGGGCACTGCCTCAATTTTAAATAAAACATTCCTGTGTGAGTGTAAGACAATGAGTCAGGAAAACCTTTAGCAGATCCTAACAGTTTATCCTTTAATTTTGGGAGAAATTTGTTTTATAGAGCGTCTTGGTCTTTCTGCTGGGACGCTGTGTACCTCTCTGCCCGGGTTGGCCCTGACAGGCAGGGTCGAAGCTCGCCTCCTAGACCATTTAATTTGCATTGTTTTGTTTGTTGTTGTGTGGTTTTGTTTTTTGTTTTTGTTTGTTTGGTTGGTTGGTTGGTTGGGGTTTTTTTTTGGGGGGGGGGTTGGGGGGTGGGGGGGGAGGCAGAAGTTACTAACATCTACATTAAAAGAATGTATTTAATTTTGTAAGAGTTTACCGATGCTCTCTCGACTGTCTTCTATAATATCATGATTATGTTCCTCTTCATTTGGTATCAAACATTTAGTTGTCGTAGTATCGACGTGATTGTTGTTGCTGTTGTTGTTGTTGTTGTTGTTGTTGTTGTTGCTGCTGTTGTTGTTGTTGTTGTTGTTGTTGTTGCTGTTACTGTTGTTGTTGTTGTTGTTGTTGTTGTTTTGTCTGAACGACAACAATCACAACACCACCACGATAAGCAGCTCGTGGGTGGTTGGCGGGTGCTCTGGTGTGGTTTGCTCCTTCTTACCTATCGAAACGTCTATCGTCCTGATCTCTCCTCCTTTTTACGTTTGTTACTCTCTTGTAACACTTTAATCTTCGGCACTTTTATGATCTTATTGTGTTGCAAGTACCGCAAAACTCTTGCTAAAATAAACAAGATAAGTAACTTTAATCACTTCATAAAGAAGCATCGTGCGCAACATCATAATGTTCTTGAACAACGCCAAGACTAACAGTTATTGCAACAGCAACAGAAAAAAATGACAGTATTTAAAAAAGTATTAACTGCTAGATTCTGATTTCCACGTGTATGATGCTTGAAAATAATTCCTTTTCCGTTTTTCAGCTCAGTCTAGCATCTTTTAGCAAACTTATTTACATACATCGTGTATGCTGCAGCAGCAGCAGCAGCAACAGCAATAACAACATTAGCAACAATGACAACAACAACTCTAACAATAACAAAAACATTAACAACAACAACAACAACAGCAACAACTTTAACAACAACAACAACAGCAACAACAGCAACAACAACGACATTAATAACAATAACGATATTAACAACAACAACAACAACAACAACGACAACAACAACAAAACTGCTAACAACAATGACAGCGATATTAACCGCGATAGCAGAGCAAGCAGTAAAGAAGAATACAGACACTCTGTGAAGACCAATCCAAATTCTTTTAAAGCAACGCTGAAAAATGAAGCTCAAGTGTTTTAGGGTTTTGCAGGCAGGAAGAGAGAGTTTTAAGATATACACGCCAACTGCCGAGTCCAACACTTTACTTTGCTGTACATTTTATGACCGCTCGCTTGGAGAAGTTCTGGTTTCATTGCTCGGAATTTCCAGGCCCTTCCTGTAATTCTGCGATCGCCTTGAAGCATCACTGCTCTTATTTTTCACCTGCCACTCTCTTCCTCTCTTCTCTTCTCTTCTCTTCTCTTCTCTTCTCTTCTCTCTCTCTCTCTCTCTCTCTCTTCTCTCTCTATGTCTCTCTCTATCTCTCTCTTCTCTCTGTCTTTCTCTCTCTTCTCTCTGTATCTCTCTGTGTCTCTCTCTCTATTCCCCCCTCCCCTCTCTCCCTCCCTCAAAACTCAGTCTTTTTATCTATCTTTATATCTCCCTTTGTTTCTGTCTCTCTTTTCTCCCTCCTTTTTCTTATCTCCCTGTTCTTTTCTCACTCCTTGTTCTTTTTCCACCTCCCCCCACCCCCCTTCCCCCATTAAACCATGTATGACTTTCCTCTCGGAATGTACACTCCAACTACACATTAACTAATTATTTCAGAAAGCAATGACGACAGCTACAAGAACAAGATCATAAATCGTCCTTCCTAAGTTTTCTCATTGTTTCTTTAGTTGTCAAATTCCATGACTGTTTTGTTCGTTCCTGTCGCACCTTTCGTTGGCTCATCCCATGGGTTATAAGACCTCGGGGTTTGAAAGGAGGCATATCAGTTTCCTTCCCGTTTACTCTTTCGTTTACATTCATGCGGAATACATGAAGTCGTTGGCTTTAGTTGTGATGAACAGAAACGACACAGGGTGCAAGACATTTGTCTACATTTGTTGGTTTTTACTGCCGATTCTCTCTTTTCCTCTCTCGCTTCTTTTGCTCATATTTCTCTGTGCCCAAAATTATGTGCCTGTCTGTTCTCTCTGTCACTGACTTTGTCTTTCTTCCTCCCCCTTCCCTTCCCCTCTACCTACCTACCTACTTACCTACCTATCTATCTATCTATCTATCTATCTATCTATCTATCTATCTATCTATCTATCTA
>NW_004797434.1:1070539-1072416 GCF_000002075.1 Aplysia californica | reverse complement strand
CTCTCTCCCTCTCTCCCCCCTCTCTCTCTCTCTCTCTCTCTCTCTGTGTCTCTCTCTCTGCCTGTCGAATTTGTGTCAGGACTAAAATTACGTATCTAGCATGCAAGTCTAGTTTTTAAAAAAATCTGTTTCCACATAAGGTCCTGGGCACACATGGAAAATAATTTTCACTCGACACACGGCAACGAGTGTGACGTCACTTGACGGTGAAGAGAGACGAACGGGTGAAAATTGCCTCATTTGCATACTTGCAGCCGTGTGATCAGTATGAATTTTCCGTGTGTGCGGGGGGCATAACGCATTAAAGTAAACACAAATGAGCGAGAAGCATGCTCATAGCCAGCACAACATTTATTATGTAACTGTAAGGAAAGCAAATCCCGCCCCGATGTTTACTCGCATTCTAAGATATAATCTGTCGTGTATATTGCTTTTATTCCGTCATTAGGAAAACGTGTGTACGGCATGCGAGATGCTGTAAACTGAATCCTCCCCCCCCCCCCCCCCCCTGTAGAAATGAAAACTCCTCTTCTTTTCCTCCTTGTACAGCTCAATCCCCGTTACACTTTTCAAGGCATTTACTTGGGTTTTTGCAGAAAAACATAACTCATTGGCAGCTGTCAAAATGTGCTCAGCCTAAATATTGTTCGATTTTTTTAAATTGCAGTTTTTAAAATATTATGTAGTATCGGTTGTATGTGCTCAAGAAAATCTTGTCGAAATTCCAATTCTAAATATTGAAAAAAAAAGAGAGCAAAAGTACATAACTAACTGTTAAAAGAAGGGAACAAATTTTTTCTCTCTTCTGTGATATTTTGCTTTCTAGGCTTAGTACATTTTGACAGCTTGCTGACGATGGTGAAGAGGTGTAATCAAAATATACACCAGTTGATTTCCGCAATAGTATTGTAATTAAAGACTCTTTCCCATGATATCTCGTACTTGCATTACCATTCTATCTTTGTCTTTGCATAATTTCTAATGCATTCTGTCTGCTGCCTGATTATTAAATTCCATTATACTCAATTCAGAACCCGTGCCTGTTTTGAAATAAGATCTCAATTAAGATTTAGTTTTTTTTGGTTTTTGTATGCGAAACTTTCATATCAGTCGTTATCAAGCATTGTATGCTTCCCAGGAAATTAAGATTGTTTCAGAATGCTATCAGGTCTGCTGGGGTAAAGCGTATAGAGCTTGCTGTTGAGAGGGAATCTGCGCTGTACAAAAGCTATCTGTTATTATTTATGCTAATGTCAAACTACTAATCATGTCTATTAACATGCACACTGTTTCATTCATAGCAAGTGTCTACACGTACGTGTATTTTCTCTATAATCGTTTCTTTTATTTG
The DNA here is from genome assembly GCF_000002075.1 of Aplysia californica. NCBI lineage: Eukaryota > Metazoa > Mollusca > Gastropoda > Aplysiida > Aplysiidae > Aplysia > Aplysia californica. Next base: position 1,071,065 of record NW_004797434.1, on the reverse strand, counting down.
ATACTACGTATTTGCATATTTTTATCAGAAGTAACATAATGTTTATTCTTTTTTGGGTTTTTTCTTAGCATGATTTCGATTGCTTTTGCTCTCGTCGTTTTTCTTTCTTTTTCCCGAAAATTTCATTTTGTTCTTGCAAATGCATAATAAATAATTAGTTATGAATCAGGTGGAAGTAAACGTTGTATATTATTCCATTGTGTACTATTACATTGTCATGTACTCTTGTCTTGTAACCGTAATAGTACGGCCTCATAGTACTGCATTTTTCAGTTATGAACGACACGAAGAAAAAAGAACAAACAAGAGTTGAAATAAGTTTTGGGGAAACGACTCTCCGGCTATTAGAAGGGAACAGAATCACTTGGAAAAATATACCTCCGAACAGGATAATTAGAATAAATGAATAAAAAATAAATTGCACTTTTATTGATCCCACTTGGGCAATTTTGTTTACAATGGCAAACATACATACATACTTACATACTTACATACTTACATACATACATACATACATACATACATA
>NW_004797434.1:1054869-1068988 GCF_000002075.1 Aplysia californica | reverse complement strand
ACTTTTGAATTTTGCCCGAGTGGCGGCCGAAGCCTACTTTTATCGATTTTAGACCACCAATGGATCTTTAACGTGCGCAACTTGCACACGGGACCTCCGAATTTTTTCGGTTGTCCGAGTAAGAAGAAACCATGGAGTAGCAGTAGAAAGGCTGCAGAAAGAGTCAGGAGCCCAGAGGAGGGGGCAAAGGAGGCGAGGGGGTGGGGACAAGAAGAGGAGACGAAAGCATACGACAAAACATTTCAAGAGAGCAGGAACGGAGGTGAAAGGAGACAATTTTAGAAGAAAAAAAATGTTCAGTCGCCACCCGGATTCGAACCCGGGACTTTCGATAGAGAGGCCAACACCTTAACAATTAGGCCACGAGAGCCCCCCAGGGAAGTTTGTTGATGGTCCGTTCCTTTTCCAAGCGTCTGATCTGAAAGTGTCACGGGTGAACATGGCTTCATTTCCACTTAGTTTTTTTTTGCTTTTGTTGTTGTTGTTGTTTTTTGTGTTAGTGTTGTTAAGTTTGTTATAATTTTGTTGTTGTTGTAGTTTTCATCAAATGAAAACAATAATGGTAAATTGAGGGATCAGATCTCACCAAAACTCCGACTAATTCTCGTTTTCAGTGATAGATAACATGATCATTGACATACGGAACTGGCTTAGGAATTTCTAAGGAGGACAGGCCGGTAATAGTGCATCCGATTTCGGTGCTTACATTATCAAAATTGTGTGAATAGTGTAATAAAACATCTACTCAATGAACGAATGAGAGGTCAATCATTTCGATGGAATTCTCCCAATAGGCCGTAAATTCGAACAGTTTGTCATTTACTATTAAAACTGTTCAGGGAATGCGGTGAGCTATGGGCGGGACGTCATCAAATTTGTATTGATGACACTTCGGAAAAGTCACGAGTTCTTTGTTGCGATATCAGTCCGTCTAACGTTCTACACAATGGTTTAAATTGTAACCCGGGCACCTGGCAACGACTGACGTTGTATGTGCACTTGGGAATATAGAACAATTGGGGTGGAAAGTACAGGAAGGTGATAAACGAGGTGTTTTCGAAGATTTTGAGTGTTTGAAAAAAAAGTACCTGGTTTTAGATTTGGACAGAAGGTTGGCTTAGAGAATACTGCAGGAAAACATAGGGAACTCTTTCAGAACAGCGGGTGGGGAGTTGTTACTTTTAGCATCATTTCAGCTCGAACATGATTTATCTTTAACATAATTCATTCTTCTTGTGTATGTGGTGTAGCGGTAAGGTGCTACGTCATCGTGCGTAGAAGACGTTAGTTCTATTCGTCCGTGGGGAGAAGCTTTTTTTTCGAATATAATGTCTGTCTTTCTTCTGGGACGCTGTATCCCTCTCTACCTCCGAAAAGAACTTACAGTGTTGTTGTGGGCATCAGACTTGTACACAAACAGTTATATTGTAATTGACAATGATTTCTTTTTTGTGTGGTTTCAATAAAGCGAAAGGCCTTGCCCAAACTTTCGAATAGGTGGTTAAAAGCTAGAGCACTTAGTCTCACATCAAGATTGAAGACTGAAAACACTCAGACCGAATTTTAAAATGTAACTATAGAACGTTTACACCCAATCGACACTATTTGGATCCTTCAGAAGGCGGCCTGTTTTCAGCCCTGCCTTTCAAGCCCAACCCGGGCTGAGAGGGTTATAAAGTCCCCACAGAAAGACCTAGATGCTCCATAAAGTGCAATCGAACTCGGGTCTTCTCCCTGTCATGGCGAAGCACCTGACCGCTACGCCACAGGCGCCTGTTCAGATCTATGTAGGGAATGCACTCTAACAAACTGACAAAGACTAAGCTGACACAGCTCCCCCCCCCCCTTTCCAATTGTCACAGAACAAATAAAACTGCGGGAAAATGTGAGAGTCAGATCGATTTCAAGGTCACAGACTCTCCTGTGTATTATATATGAGCCCCGCGGGACCAGGAATTAAACTCTCACCCACATTGTACTCAGCCAGCCGTGGAAATGGTTCAGTCATCAAGGGAATTAAATTAGAAGAAAGCACGATTCACAGCAAAACCAAAGTGTTAAAAAGCTGCTGTGTCTTTTTTTTAATGATGGTGAACGGTAAACATGAATCGACGGTAGCGCAAAGCTGAGCCAGTAGGTGTTTACGTATCAGATTAGTGACGCCATTTCCTACGATGACATGTTCCTCTTTGGACTGTGCATGCATGCCTGCGCGCGGAAGTTTGTGGGTTAAATTGAGTGTGTATGCGTGCATACGCGCGGTAGTTTGTGGGTTAAATTGAGTGTGTATGCGTGCATACGCGCGGTAGTTTGTAGGTTAAATTAAAAGATAAAGTGCCATGAACTCTTTGAGGACCGGACGGACGCAGTATGTCCGATCATGACCAGACCAAAGGCGATGTTGCCACATATTTTGATCCATCTTACACAAATCAGGGGGCTCTCGTGGCCTAGAGGTTAAGGTGTTGGCCTCTCATTCAAAGGTCCCGGGTTCGAATCCGGGTAGCGACCGAGAAATTTTCTTCTCTAAATTTGTCTCCTTTCACCTCATTTCCAGCTCTCCAGCAATGTTCTGTAGTCTGCTTTCATTTCCACTTTCTGCCCCCACCCCTCACCTCCTTTGCCCCCTCCTCTGGGCTCCTGACTCTTTCTGCAGCCTTTCTACTGCTACTCCTTGGCTCCTTCTTACTGCTGTCTTTCAGCCACACCCCTGATCTTCCGGTACGAAAATTCTACACCTAGCCTTCTCGGAAAATGGCGAAAAATCTCGGAGGGCCCGTGCGCAAGTTGCGCAAGTTGCGCAAGTTGCGCACGTTAAAGATCCCTTGGTGGTCTAAAATCGATAAGAGTAGGCTTCGGCCGCCACCCGGCCAAAATTCAAAATTTCCTACCAACTGAAAATATTAGGTGTGTCCCGCGTGCTCATATGACCTTATGCAGTTGCGAGCGCCGTAAAACACTTACCAAAACAAAACAAACAAAATTTAATTTACTGTCTTGGTCTCTTGGGTAGCATTCTGCATAGCGGTCTGTTGGTTGTTTAAGACTACGGTTGACAACACAATATTACATCAATGCAGAACCGTTTTATAAACGTGCCTTTGCTGGTTGACGCAATGCAGCTCCCTGTTTTTCATTTGAGCGAGGATTATTGTGTCTTGCTGAAGGACACGGGTCAGTTACCACCCCCACCCATCTAAACTCCCTGTCACGATTTGCTTGAAATTATTTGTGAGTCTGAACTCACTACTCACTCGACCAAACCAGGAAGGAATTTTCCTTGTGTTCCCACAGTCACCCAGTCAGTGGCCTCTTACGGTGTGCATGACAAATAAATAGTCATACCCTTTGAAACAGTTGAACCTCGAGTGCCAAAATTGCTTGAGCATGGCGTGGCTTAATGCAAAGAGCATTGCGTTTTAATCAAAGTCCAGTTTGACTTCTATTTCAGCAACAGTTAAACAAGTTAAAGAGATTTTTATTTTATTTGTTTATTTATTATTTTGTTTGTTTATTTATTTATTTATTTATTTATTTCTTTATTTACTCATTTATTCATTCGTTCATTCATTAATTTATTTATTGATTTTTTAATTGATTTTTTTATTTATTGATTTTTTTTTGTTTGGGGGGGGGGGGGGGTCCTCTTGAGGGTGGAAAAAGGAAGAAAAGCGTCCATTCCAATGACTTATACTCACTACGTAAGAAAGTTTCCATTCTCTAATCGTCCATTTCCTTAATGATCAGCAACATTTCTTCAAAAGCATTGCAATGTTTATTTTATGTCATTTCTTTTTTAAAAATCTTGTTTTGAAACCGAGATTTCACGCTGAACTAGATATTTGAAAGCGAAAACGCAGTTTCTATCTTTTTACACGAAAATTGTATTAACGGGAAACTAATTTTCAAATGTTTCATAAGCCGTATCGTCAGGTGTAAACATCATGTTCGCGTGGGTTACACGATATCCTATATTATCACTTACACTTTTGCTAAGGGAACCAAAACAATTCCAATTTTTCGACGCTATCGTACTTGAATTCACGCGGGACGGTGTAAATTCATGAGGAATTTCAGCAACAATTATTTTAAACGTTGAGCGTAAACGAATTTGCCAAACAACTTACAAGTGGGCTGCGCAGAGGATGCTGAAGCGAATAAGAAAAATCAATTACTTAAGAAAACGATTTAGAGATTGGATTCTCGTGTGAAACTCTGGCGGGGAACACAGGGAGACAAGCACCTGGAGGCCCATGCAAACTTGGCAGCGAAATGGAAACATTACTACGTAGGCACTATGCCATTGGTATGGACGCTTTTCTCTCGACTTTCACCATCAACTGGGAACACCCCTCTCCCCCCGTGGGTGGTTGGCGGCTGCTCTGGTGTGGTTTGCTCCTTCTTTCCTGTCTAATATCTACCGTCCTTATCTCCCCTTCTTCTTTTTTTTATGTTTGTTATTCTCTTGTAACCCCTCTAATCTGCTGGCGCTCATATGACCTTATGCAGTTGCGAGCGCCGTAAAACACTTACCAAAACAAAACAAACAAAATTTAATTTACTGTCTTGGTCTCTTGGGTAGCATTCTGCATAGCGGTCTGTTGGTTGTTTAAGACTACGGTTGACAACACAATATTACATCAATGCAGAACCGTTTTATAAACGTGCCTTTGCTGGTTGACGCAATGCAGCTCCCTGTTTTTCATTTGAGCGAGGATTATTGTGTCTTGCTGAAGGACACGGGTCAGTTACCACCCCCACCCATCTAAACTCCCTGTCACGATTTGCTTGAAATTATTTGTGAGTCTGAACTCACTACTCACTCGACCAAACCAGGAAGGAATTTTCCTTGTGTTCCCACAGTCACCCAGTCAGTGGCCTCTTACGGTGTGCATGACAAATAAATAGTCATACCCTTTGAAACAGTTGAACCTCGAGTGCCAAAATTGCTTGAGCATGGCGTGGCTTAATGCAAAGAGCATTGCGTTTTAATCAAAGTCCAGTTTGACTTCTATTTCAGCAACAGTTAAACAAGTTAAAGAGATTTTTATTTTATTTGTTTATTTATTATTTTGTTTGTTTATTTATTTATTTATTTATTTATTTCTTTATTTACTCATTTATTCATTCGTTCATTCATTAATTTATTTATTGATTTTTTAATTGATTTTTTTATTTATTGATTTTTTTTTGTTTGGGGGGGGGGGGGGGTCCTCTTGGGGGGGGAAAAAGGAAGAAAAGCGTCCATTCCAATGACTTATACTCACTACGTAAGAAAGTTTCCATTCTCTAATCGTCCATTTCCTTAATGATCAGCAACATTTCTTCAAAAGCATTGCAATGTTTATTTTATGTCATTTCTTTTTTAAAAATCTTGTTTTGAAACCGAGATTTCACGCTGAACTAGATATTTGAAAGCGAAAACGCAGTTTCTATCTTTTTACACGAAAATTGTATTAACGGGAAACTAATTTTCAAATGTTTCATAAGCCGTATCGTCAGGTGTAAACATCATGTTCGCGTGGGTTACACGATATCCTATATTATCACTTACACTTTTGCTAAGGGAACCAAAACAATTCCAATTTTTCGACGCTATCGTACTTGAATTCACGCGGGACGGTGTAAATTCATGAGGAATTTCAGCAACAATTATTTTAAACGTTGAGCGTAAACGAATTTGCCAAACAACTTACAAGTGGGCTGCGCAGAGGATGCTGAAGCGAATAAGAAAAATCAATTACTTAAGAAAACGATTTAGAGATTGGATTCTCGTGTGAAACTCTGGCGGGGAACACAGGGAGACAAGCACCTGGAGGCCCATGCAAACTTGGCAGCGAAATGGAAACATTACTACGTAGGCACTATGCCATTGGTATGGACGCTTTTCTCTCGACTTTCACCATCAACTGGGAACACCCCTCTCCCCCCGTGGGTGGTTGGCGGCTGCTCTGGTGTGGTTTGCTCCTTCTTTCCTGTCTAATATCTACCGTCCTTATCTCCCCTTCTTCTTTTTTTTATGTTTGTTATTCTCTTGTAACCCCTCTAATCTGCTGGCGCTCATATGACCTTATGCAGTTGTGAGCGCCGTAAAACCTCTACGTAAACTAGATGTAACATCTTCCTCCCCCCCCCCCCCCCCAATAACATCAACTCCCCTTATTCTGCCCTGCCCCCCCTCCCTGTCCCCCAAATAACAAAAAAATAAAACAACAACAACAACAACAAACGAGCTACCCATATTCTCCACCCACTCCTCTCTTACCCAACATCCCCAACCCACTTCCACCTTCCTAAGAGAAAAAGTTAGTAGCTACAGAGCTTAGATACAAGAAGAGGCCAAAAATCCATTCAGAAAGAACTTACTTTTGAACAAATACTTCTGTATTGATTCTGTATTTTCTTATAACAAGCAATTCGATTATATTATCCTTATTTTATATATGCCCCCTCCCCCTCCCCAAACAAACCAAAAAAAACATGTGTGTGTCTATGTACGTCTGTGTGTATGTTTTTGCGTGTGTGTATGTGTGTGTGTGTGTGTGTGTGTGTGTGTGTGTGTGTGTGTGTGTGTGTGTGTGTGTGTCTGTTTGTGTATGCTTGTGGGAGAAAGAGAGTGAGGGAGAGAGGGAGAGAGAAAGAGAGCGAAAGAAAGAAAGAAGGATGGAGGGGATCGGGTCGGGGAGAGAGACACCTCACACCAGCAGCACATGGACAAGCTCTGCCAGACCCTTTCCCGCTCATCTCTTCATCTTCTGTCTCTAGATTTATTTTCTCTATCTCTATATTCGTCATTTTATTAATGCTAAAGACATATCAATTCTCTTTGCGTTGAAGAAAACATTGAGTGTTGAGCGCCTAAACATATGTTTGTTTAAGCAAACAACATTATGGCAGCTGCAAGCCCAGATGATAAAATCGCTTTTGAATTTTAAAAAAGTAAATTTGATGTGTAAGGGAGGAAAAAAAACCCAAAAGATGTGGTGTATGTACAGATTTGTTTTATAATATCTTAAACCGTGCAATTCAACGAAATTTCGGTTCCCAATGGAGAGCACCATTCTAACAATTTGTAGCCAAAAGCAGGGGAAGGGGGGGGGGGAAGGTGCTACGAAAACTTTGTTACTGCGAAACTGGTTGGTTCCCCCCCCCCCCCTTTCATTTTGGACACCCATGCTGCACAGGCTTCGCAGCGAAGTTTTTATAAAGAGTAGGGAGAGCAGCCATGACAATGAGTGGTCAATGATAAAATAGTTCAAATCTATGAGTACAGGAGAGATGTAGCTCATTAAGTTCTATGGGCAGCTTTCTTGATTTGACGTCGCTCAAAATGTTAGTCGCAGAAGATTATTCTGAAAACGATCCTTGTTCAATGGTTTATTGCCCTACTAAACACATGGCAAATCTTTTTGGGAGGCCCGGGATGAACAGAATTATTCCAGAAAAAAAAATCTCTTACCTTGTGGGTTCAAAGCTTTCTGCTTGTCGGCCACTTTCGTCTCAAAGATGCCAAAAATGACCTCTCGAGGAAAAAAGAGATTATTTATGTAAACCAAAAGTTATAAAAATTCCAGAAAGAAACCGTTGTCGTATCCCTTCTTTTTTGCGGATAAGATTATTATTCTCCAAAATTCATAATTCTGCATCGCTTTATTAATTATTAATGCGGTAGCTACTCGAATTTTTTTACATTTCTCTAGATATGTCGACATGTCAAGAATAGTTACAGTTTATTAACATTCAGACGTTCAAAGTTTGACCCTGAGTTGGGTTCGAACGTTTCTTGTCTTTCTTGTAATTACCATTTCATTCTGTCTTCAAACTGAAAGATTTGATATTTGTTCGTGCTCTATGTATAGTTCGTGGCCGTTCAGTCTCAGAGAGTAAGTTAGTCAGTTATAAAGTAGATCAGACAGTAAATATTATCACGATTCCATTTCACTAAATATTTTTATTTTTACGTCTGTCTACAGGAAGACTTCAAGTACATATCTCTGGAAAGCGACGGCGTGTTACGCCTATCACAACCGGTACCAGATGAAATTGACACTTTGAACGTCAAACTACTCGCAGTGGACACAGGCTCGCCCCAGCGGAGCGGTACCACTGACGTCATCGTCGACGTCATCCTTGTCAAACGTAAGAACAATAAATACCCGTTAGCTTACTTAATTTCATTTTTTCTCCGTTTAAATCTATCAGTCAACATGAAAATTAATATCGTAAAAAGCGACTGTGTGATGACATGTTATTGTTTGAATTATTCAGGGTTTAAGACATGTACAAATTTGGAAACTATATAATGATGTAAATTAAAATATACTTTTAACTGTTAAAAATGTCATAAAATATCTGGCCACCCTCAAATTCTGTTACCAGAGCCAGAGACATTCTGCTTTTCCACGACCGCCACCACCACAACCCTGTGCTGGAAGAACCCGATGCCAGAGCGGGCCTTTGACGGCTACACTGTCACTGTCACCGGGGACTCGCGCAGGTGAGCTATTCACAGCGTATTTTGAAGATTATTTTCACGTGTTTATTAACTACGAAGTAGTTATGTTCATATTCGTACAATATTGGTTTGTTAACGGCGTTTCCGGTGTTGTTATATACGCTCTTCGCCAATGTACGTGGAAGAATAGGAGCTCAATTCCCTTAAGGGGGGGGGGGGGGGGGGCTACACCTGGAGGCTATCTCGCTTATTACTGGACCGAATTTTACCACATTTCACACATATAACGAGCATAGTAAGGAGTCTTGAAATCCGCAATCAAATTTGAGAGAAAAGTTTCGTTTCCATGGATACGCCGCCATATTGGATTTTATTGGCATGTCTTACGTAATGAATACCGCACTTATCACTAATGGAAAATGATTGTTTTTTTGCATGCGTGTTCACAAACATTAGATCTAAAAATTTGTTTGTTGTTTTTTTCTTAATCGAATTACAAAATTTTTAATGAATTTTTTCCTGAGGTAGCATTCAAGTTTGCGAAAAATCAGTGAAAATCCACACTCCAGACACCACCACCAAAAATCTATTTCATATATCAAAATTTCAACAGACAAATTTTAGTATTACCTCTTCTCTTCATTCTGTGAAAATTTAATGAAGATTGGATGAAAAATGGTGGAGTTATTCAAAAAAGTATAGACAAAAGTAGCATTTTGAGAAAACGGCCGATAAAGAAAAATAAAATACTGACTTTATGAGGAAATGGCGGTTACAAACACGCCTGGTATGGGAAAAAATACGATTTTTTTGGGGTTCTTATGCCATGAAATAGTTGTAGGAGAGGCTGAGGAAGCTAAAAATGCCTACAACTCAAATTCCATGATTTTGAGCCGAATTTTGATTTTGAGGGTGTAGCCCCCCCCCCCCCCTTAAAGGGCAGTCCATTTATTGATAAGGGCTCATGTTGCGGCGAAGCGCTTTACCGATACACCACAACGCCGTTGATTTCTAGACGGGTAAGACAAACTCATAAATCGCCCACTCGCATGCGTACGAGGGCATGCCCATACACAAACAAACAAATACGCAGTGATGGACACACAGACTGCCTTTCTTGTGTACTCCATCTCTCTGACGCCAGTTTGTCGACTCATTCGTTCGTACGATAGCCACGAGTCGTACGAATGGTTTCTATATCCGCTTGCCTTTCATATTTTTCTTTTTGCCATTTCCTCTCCTAGATTTTGCTTCTTCTTCTAGTGTTTCAGATTAATTACCGACTTCCTGGCACAACTAACAGAATGCACGGCAAACGTAATGCAGTAAGCTCTAATCTGCTTCTCTGTGGAAGGAACACCGTACTCGTACTTTTGATTGGCTCCGGAAGCAGATTTAGCTATTTTTAGGTAGACTTTAAAAAATCAGATCATATTATGCTCCTTACAAAGTTACGGAAATGGCATGGGAATGTTTGATAGCATCCGTCTCAGAAACATATCCTGTATATTCTCTCTAAAAAAGTATGGTCGTCTAAACATATCCACTAACTGTCCTTTGCCTTTTAGATTTAGCTTTTAAAATGAGTTGCAAATCTTCCCTAATGCTTATCATTTTTACTTTGAGGGGTTAGTATTGATTACTTTGTGGGGTTAGTATTGATTCAAACGCTCATGAACTTAAATATGTCGAGGACGATTCACTGCTTTCAACAGCCATCGTATAGGTTCAACATCCCTTCGAATTTATCGTCCATCTCTGTTGAGACTGAATCAAATGGATCATCATCATTATCAAGTCCAGATCTGCGACAGACATTGGCGATCATGGTTCTCCGCTCCAGTCATTCCTTTACTCTGCTTAAAGATAAAGAAGCTTATTATCTTGATTCTTCCCTGTCACCCATCTGTTTAGGTTCTCCAAGTAGGTTGCTCCGAGCCCTCCTTGCCTCATTTGCCTTCAATTTTGCCAGTGAGAGCTAAAATGTTCAAGGCCTTTATGTGTATATTGGTGACCCAGAGCTACACTTGTCCTTTTCCTGATTGTTGTTAATCACCAAAGGGATAGAGAGCCTTAAAGATTCCCCGAAACAGCCCAAGTTTTGAACGTTCCATTGGGAATTCAAACCTAGACCACCTGATCCAGAGTACAGCTTGACACCAACTGCGCCAACACGGCGCCCGATTAATTGCTTTGCAGACTGACTTACGTTATGGAAGTCTTCAATCAAATTCTGAAAGGTGTAAACAGCTTTGTTTTGTCCATTTGGTTTAAGACGTTTTCAATCCTTGAAGAAGAAGAAGAAGAAGAAGAAGAAGAAGAAGAAGAAGAAGAAGAAGAAGAGGAAGAGGAAGAGGAAGAGGAAGAGGAAGAGGAAGAGGAAGAAGAAGAAGAAGAAGAAGAAGAAGAAGAAGAAGAAGAACAACAACAACAACAACAACAACAACAACAACAACAACAAGAGTAATAATAGGGTATAATAATCGTGATAATAATAATGATAATAATAATAATAATAATAATAATAATAGTAATGATAATAATAATAATAACAATAACAATAATAACAAAAACAATAATAATAGACTGCATTAATTATGTAACGCTCTATCCCATACAAGTATACGCTCTGAGCGCTATACATCGATGACATGATTAGATCTATTGAGAGGAAAACCTCACACGCACGCAAGAAAAAACATATTCCTATGCACAAGAAGACTTAAAGAGATGATGAACGAGCTTTTAAGGCGGGTCACAGACAGCTTATTTTCCTGAAGCGTTAGAAGGCTTTAAATGACCCATAGAAAATTGTCAGGGATTTGTGCGGTTTCAAAGGTATTTTGTTTTCTCTTTTTTCTTATGGGGTTTTTTGTTGTTTGTTTGTAGTTTTGGGTTAAAATTTTTTCGCTTAATCAGTTCTTATGCATAAGGTATGCCATTTTAATAGATTATTAGCAAACAAACGTGACCCCACGCACACTAGGAAAATTCCCACTCGTCCCACGATGCCAGCGCACTATAAACAAAGAGTTTACAGTGTAAACCCTCTCTACTATAACCAAAGATACTATACCCTACGGTATTACGTCGCTGGGCGGTGAATAGAGCTAGATGAACAGACGAAAATTGCTTCATAATTTGCATACCCGCCGCAGTCGTGTGTCAAGTAGAAATGAAATTTTCCCTAGAGTGAGCAGGGGTCTAAAAAGCAGCAAGCGCTGTTCCTTAAGGGGGGGGGGGTGGTGGTTTATAAACCTATCTCGGTAACTATGGCCTTTTTAGATAAAGCCTTATAACAAGGAGGTATAACAGGAAAACATATGTAAAATGTAACTTTAATTTTTTTGGTTCAAGTCTACGGTTGCCATGGTAACGGCTACCATATTGAAAATAAACAGCTTTCACAAAAGTAAAAAGGATTTTTTATTTACCTACCAAATTTGGTACATTGATGATAGATAAAAAAAACAAAACAACTCAATACAAAATTTCGTACTGTTGGGATCTTGGATATCTTGAATAGGAAAAAAGTTAGAGATGGATAACTGACGTGCCTCTGAATTCGATAACATATCCATCCATGTAACTCACTCATGAATGCATCGTTTTTTTTCCACCTTTATAAAGGTAGATTTTGGTATGAATGACAAGCCCTGAAAACTTTATTGGAATCAAAAATAAAATAACAAAGTAGAAGAGAAAAAACATCAAAATTGAAGTTTTGAGAAAAAACGACATTCTCTTACATAATAGGCAAAATGAAAGTCCTGGGACTGAAAATCTTGAAGATGATGATTGTAAAACAAAGAGTAAACACTTTTTAGATTTACAAGTGATTGGAGTATTATAATACGTAAAAAGTCAGGATACCATAAATTGACCAAAAATCGTCAATTTAAAACCAGCTCTCCCCCCCCCCCCTCTTAAATTAATTTATTACTTTTGTTTCAGCTTCTTTTCCATGTTAGCATAACACTAGTAACACTCAGGAGCGCAACTAAACACCAAGAGATAAAGGAGTGATCTATCTCTTTACAAACATCTTTGGAGATCCTAGCTAAAAGGGTGTGATACTGAAAAGATAATCTTTCCAATCGAGAAGCAAGATTAAAACTCGACTTTATACTGTACTCAAAGAGAACTACCACTTACACTTCAGGCGCCAGAAAAAAATTGCATTATTTATTTTATTTATATATATATATATATATATTTATTTATTTATGCATTCATATATCTATTTAAATATTTCTTTATTTGTTTGTTTGTTTGTTTCTTTCTTTCTTTCTTTATGGGGGGGGGGGGGGGGCAAAGAGTGATACATGTTTTCCCACCAATATTAAGAAATAGGCACGGTCTAGTTGCAAGGTGTCTCTCTTGGCTAGAAGAACCCCCATCAATTAGTGTGGAGAAGTGCACCGTGTCTTATGGGATGAAGACATGATCAAGATTTATGTTCACGGCAGTAAGAGAACAACACTTGGATTTGATCATCCCGTTTTCTTTTCATTAGGTATTCATTTCCGTCCCTCTTATTAGCTCAGGAGATAGGATGATATGTCGAGTACCTCTGAGCAGAACTCGTTAGCAGGAGAAAGGCTGAGGATAGCAGCATATTGTGCGCATTACTTTCTCGTTACAGGGCGTTATGTAGAAACAAGATAAGGTAGATAACTGTACTGTAGCTTATATTCCTGGTTTGCGTCAGTGCTTGGTTTTGAGTAGCCAGACGGTTAATTAGAAGGGCAAGGATTAGCATTATTGTCAATCATCACAGCTTCTTTTTATATATAAAATACCCTTGCACTTGTCGTTTCAGTAATTATTAGGGGCAAGGCGTTCGCTCCCTTCATTAAAAGATCACGGCATTCTGTCTTGATAAACGGAAGTGTACAAGAAACATTGAATAGAAAGCGATAATCACAGTGTGTAGCGACATTGGCTTTTAAAGTTGAAATTATAAAACCACGGTGTAATAGTGATATCTTAACAATGTAATTTCGAATGCAGAGTACTCTAGATCAATGCACTGCGCTGAAAGGAAACGGACTGACAAGAAAATAATACAGTCGGGTACAGTCGGGTCTGGTCTAACGGCCTATTGTAGATTTTGCCAATCACCTGTACGCTTTATAAACTGTCGCTTCCCATTACCCCCCCCCCCCCTTGAAATAAAAAAAACCCATATAATATCACTATGTAAAACGGTCCTCTAGTTGTTCAAAGCGTTCACCTTTCTCCTCGACAAGTGGCAGTCTTAGACAATTTCGACTGCATAATGTTGTTGCAATGTTGGGGAAAACATAACGATCACCATACTTACTTATATTCTCACCATACTCAAGCCTACTTATATTCTCAAGACAATTACTGCAAACCCTCTTTGTATTCCGATTCAAAGCAACAATACTAAACTTCATTCCGGTTCGGCAGGGGAGATTTTCTACCCTACATAGATGGGCACGAGGAGTACTGCTACCCCCTGAATGGCACAAAGGTCGGAGAACAGTACATCTTCCGGGTCAGCGTGCAATCTGATGACCTGTGGTATGGAGAGGAGTTTGACATCGTGTTCAACAAAAGTGGCATAGGTGAGTAGTAATTATGTCAGTGTGTTGGGGGCAGTGTAGATGACTCTTGCTTTCCTTCCGTATCTGCTCT
>NW_004797434.1:1053083-1054642 GCF_000002075.1 Aplysia californica | reverse complement strand
GTCTGTCTGTCTGTCTGTCTGTCTGTCTGTCTGTCTGTCTGTCTGTCTGTCTGTCCCTCCCCTCTCTCTACTCTCTCTCTTCTTTCTTTCTCTCTCTCTTTCTCTCTCTCTCTCTCTCTACTCTCTCTCTCTTCTTTCTTTCTCTCTCTCTCTTTCTCTCTCTCTCTCTTTCTCTCTCTCTCTTTCTCTCTCTCTCTCTCTATCTCTCTCTCTCGCTCGCTATCTTTTTTTCTCCCTATTCTCCCCTCTCTATTTCTCTCCCTATCTCGTCTTTTTCTGCCCTCCCCCCTCTCTCTCTCTCGTTTTCTCTCCCTCTCTTTCTCTCTGTCTCTCTGTCTCTCTGTCTCTTTCTCCCCCCCCCCTCTCTCTCTCTCTTTGAACTTTACTTTTCCTTTTTCCTTTCTCTGAATCTGATATCCTGACGATGTCGAGAGGGGATATGAGTTTCAGTCCTGTGCTAAGTGTGTAGCGTCTGTGATAGAAGCATGTCTTCTTAATAATTATAAACATAAGCACCATCCCACATCATCACTTATCACCACCACCACCGTCATTTCTAAAGTCATCATTGCTCTCAGATCCTTCACAAACATCTATAATTAATCATCATAAACATCTATATGTAACAGTTATATGTCATAACAATTTGGTACGTTATACATTATTGGGCACTCTCATACGCACATTTTTCTACTTATCAGATGGCGTCAATATCATAGAAATGGGCTAGGGTTAAAAAAGGGGGAAAATGTTATTATGTTGTTCCAGGACCTTCTTCGTCTGCTTCTTGATTTGAAACCAGATTCAGGGGTGTGGTAAACTCTCGCTGCTAGTTGTTTCTGGGGCGGGTTAGATGTCCGAACCATATTATGACTCTTTGACGCTAAATGAAATTTATTACTGTAAAGTAAAGTAAGTTCACGAAGAGAAAATTCTTTGAAAATGTTTATCGAGTGTCTCGGTCTTTCTGCTAGGATATACGATCGCTTTTAAGCACAAAGAGGCAATCCTGGAAAATACTGTTTTGAGAAAATCGAAGGTAAAGGTTTGCCCCTTGTTCATTTTCTTTAAAAGACAAGGAGAGTTTTCTCCAAATAACCACACAAATATACACACCAATGAAATCAAACTTCTCCTATAGGTAGCGCAATGCTCACTTTTGGGGTAGGTCAAGATTTCTGGAAACCCCCGAAATCTGAGTTAACTCGCTTGTCCTTAAAAGCGACCATATTATATTGTTGTATCTTTCTCAACCCGGGCTGACCCTAACAGGCAGGGTCGGAAGTCCGCCTCCTTTCTTTCTTTCTTTCTTTCTTTCTCTCTTTCTTCCTTTCTTTCTTTCTTTTTTCCTTTCTTTCTTTCTTTCTTCCTTTCTTTCTGTAGGCGTTTTTTGTCCACTGCCTTCCAACAACGACCTCCACTCTGTTCTGTCAGCTGTTTTCTGTGTCCAGGTTGTAGCTCATCTTCTTTCTGTCTCCTAAATGATCATAATTGTGTCAATGGGGGCGTTAAAACTCCTAGACCTCCATCATCATCCTCATTATTATTATTATTATTAT
>NW_004797434.1:1049300-1051148 GCF_000002075.1 Aplysia californica | reverse complement strand
CTATCTCTCTATCTATCTATCTATCTATCTATCTATCTATCTATCTATCTATCTAAATATATATATATATATATATCTATCTAACTATCTATCTATCTCGCGAGTAGTTAGCTACTCGTCTGTTTGTATGCTTGTTTGTCGGTTTGCATATAACGCATGTCTGTTATGGTCTGTCATGACAACGGTACCTAATATTGCACCTGCCCGGCCATATTCTCTAGAAATCGAGGGACATCTTACGAGACAGTTTCGTGCTATAGTGAGGTCAAAAATTTGTGGCGCAACTTATTGTCAAATATCTCCTCAACAATCGGACATAAACTCTCCAGCTATTGCACAGTGACTTGCATCAATTTGTCTTAACAGATCAATATATTTGTAAAGACCTGTTCGCTCTATTCTAGAAAATTCCTTAATAAATACTTAATAAAAAATCCTAGTGGGTGGTTTCTACTGATTTTGAAAGGTTTACATGGGGGGGGGTGCATTGTCGCTTTTAAAAGAAGTCCGTCATGTCTTTTTAATCGCGATATTATCTTTATTGAACGCATGTTTCGATAACTTTTAATGCAAAAAAGTGTTCAAAATAAAATTAATTTCTTGTAACTAGTTTTGCCACAAAAAAGTGTCATTGGTGCGCTGTGACGTATCCCATATGCGTATACAAAATGTGTTTCAGAAGCGGGAAGTGGTGTGAACAATTCCATTTTCTGCGTGAAGGAGATTTGTAACATTTTATATAATAAATTTATGAAGTAAAGCTTTTTTTTTTAAATCTAGCCTCAACTGTTGTGTAAAAATATGATTAAGTTAAGACAAATTGATACAAACTGCTGTGAAAAAATGATGGGCAACATTGATTCACCCGTTTAGGAGATATTTGAGAGCAAGTTGCGACTCGAGTTTTGATCGCACTATAGTTTATTTCTTCCTTCCTAGTTTTTAACAGAAAAATTACGAGCGCTAACGTCATTGTTTCGATTTTTTGCGCTCTTTTTTTAATTTTCTCAAAATAAAAAAAGGACTTATGGGCGCGCAATTGTGGTATGACAATGACGGTAAATGCGATTATTTTTGCCTTTCCCTCTACCTTAAAGATTATCCCAACCTCCAATCCACCCTCCCCACCCTTCAACCCTTCACTTTCCTTCGCTCAGAATTTGGATCGGTGGCGTCGGCAGTCTAGTGGTTAGGTTATCGGACCTGTAATCGTGAGATTGAGGGTTTGGAGGTTCGAGCCTCTGTTTGATCCGACGTTGTGTAATTGGGAAAGACACTTCACACGCATTTCCCTTTATGACGGCTCGGTCCAATTGGAGAAGGACGTTAAATTCAGAGCTCCCGCCTCTTAAATGAAGTTAGAATTTTGCAAAGGGGCATTAAACTTACACTTTTTTCATTTCCCATCTCAGAATCTGGACCCCTGCATGCCCGATCCGTGCCAGAAGGGCAGAGGTGACTGTATCCGGAAGTCAGACTATGACTGGGAGTGCGCATGCTTCAAGGGCTACAAGGGAGTTCACTGTGAGGAAGTGGACGCTTGTGAGATCAACGAAGACCCGTGCAACTCTAAAGGCACGTGTGTGCCTGAAGGCAACGACTACTATTGCATTGTGAGTTGAGTGATATTGATGTCTTAATGTTTTGGTGTATATTAATTTGAGAGTACAACTACTCTCTTTCTTTCCCTGTCTGTGTGTCTGTGTGTGTGTCTGTCTGTGTGTCTGTCTCTCAGTCTGTTTGTCTGTCTTTCTGTCTGTCTCCCCTCTGTCTCTGTCTGTCTGTCTGTCTGTCTGTCTGTCTGTTTGTCTGTCTGTCTGTCTGTCTCTCTCTCTCTCTCTCTCTCTC
>NW_004797434.1:1043534-1048263 GCF_000002075.1 Aplysia californica | reverse complement strand
ACCTTTTTCCCCCCTCAGTGTTCCCCGGGTTCATTAGGCAAGCAGTGTGAGACTGGGGACCCTTGCTACCTCGAGCCCTGCCGCAACCACGGGGTATGCTCTGTTAGTGAAACCGGCTCCTATCAGTGTCAATGTAAGCCAGGTTTCTCTGGGAGTGAATGCCAAACTCAAGACAAATGCCACGGGGTGAGCTGTGGCAACGGCACCTGTATTTTGAACGACGTGACTGAGGAGAACAGCACCAGGTAGGACCGAGTACTATGAGCCAGCAACTAATGAGAGTTCGTTTGCTTCATAATACTATGTAGAAAGAACAGTGAAAATAAAATGGGAGCAACAGAAATGTGGTTTCTACGGAGACCATTGAGAATTTCTTGGTAGGAAAAAGGCGACTGCCGGGAATGTCTTAGAAGAAGCAAAAGTCCAACAGGTAGTACTCCAAGAAGCCTTCATGGGACGCTCGCTAATAAAAAACAATCTCAAAAAGACAAAATGCAGTTTCAAGCAGACAGATAGACGGGCAGACAGACAGGCAGACAGACAGACAGACAGACAGACAGACAGACAGACAGACAGACATCCTCAAGATGAAAAAAGTCTCAAAGACCAAATCGACAATTTTAAAAAGAATATTTACACTACCAGTTATGGTTCAATTATTGTGCCCATCCTCCAGAAGAGAGCCAATCAATCTTATAGGGAACTGGGGGGAAAAAGATGAAATCGTGAAAAAGTTTTTAGTGCCACTTCTATAAAAACATACATTAGTTTGCAATAGTCTATAACCCCTTTTTCATACCATCCCCCCTCCTCCACCTCCACCCCCATTATCCCATTCCCCCTTTTCCTAGCTGCAACTGCACTCTTGGATTCTACGGTGACTCTTGTGAGAACTATGACGTGTGTCGGACGTCACCCTGTAACGACCATGGCACGTGCGAGAGCGCGAGAGGTTCAGGTGACCCCGAGGGTCATCAGTCTGCCAACAAGTGCACCTGCTTTGACGAGTGGTACGGGGACACCTGTGAATACCTCAATATGTGTGTGATGGAAGTAAGTCCATAATCTTTCTTTCTTTTTTTTTCTTCTTTTTGGGGGGGGGGGGGTTGGTTGTGTTTTTTTAATACTTTACATAAATTAACGAGTTAAGCCATGCAAAAGATGGATTCGGGAAGTCAAGGGAACCCTAAGAAATTGCAACATAATGCCAATTGAAAGAGTTGCAGAGTAGCCTAGCATAGGAAACTGCATCTTTCCTCGATGCTTAAGGATAACAGAGGATGAAAAATAAAAGTAGAAGTAAGATATAGACATAAATTAACCCTCAATGACCGCACGTGCTATATGTGAGGCAGCGTGGTGGAATCAGGCTCTCGTCAAGTTTTGGGCATGTAGAGTTATTGGTATCATTTTAAAGCTTGTTCACTTGTCTTTATTTGGATTTTTAAAAAATCATTTATCTTGAATACAAGTCGAGCTATTTGCGAATGAAGGAGGTGGGGGTCACCTGTTTTCAGAGGTAAAATTAGTGAGAAAATGACTGCCAAAGATTAGTTATTTCCTTAGCTTAAGAGTCCAGGTCAACTGAAAATTTATATTTTTTGTGCCTTTAATCAACGTTTTTAAGAAAAATCCACACTTAAATGAGTTCTTTAATGGGCATGAAAGGTGTTGAGCCAAAAAACAAATTTGATAAAAATAAACAAACCTAAGGAAAAATGCAAGTTTCTTCAGTTTGATTATTTTGACGAGAGCCTGATTCCACCACGCTGCCTCACATATTATTAGACATATTCAGTGAAGATATTGATATCTGAAAATAGTTAACCTCGATGGACCATAAGTCAGTGTTCTCTATCAGGCTAGACCTTGCTTTTTAGAAATGGGTCCAATACTACTCTTTTCGAAAATAAGGGCGGAGTCTATCTATTTAATATATTTCCATGTACCATTTCAAATGTCATGATTTTTTAAAGTGCAGTATTTAAGTTCAGTTTCTAGATGGTTAATGATAGGGGTAACTTTATAACCGCGTATGCTTGCCTGTAACATGAACGATTTTTTTCGAAAATGAAAGTAAAGTCCAAGAGTATTATCCTGTATTAGACTTGCGACATACAGCCATGATCTGGCCCAAAGTAGAGAAAACATCACTAATGATGAAATAAAAGACTCCCTTGAGGTCGGTGATACCAACGATTAAACTGTGTTAAGACTTGCAATCTTTTACTTTTATCCCAATGCCTGAGAACAATAATATTATTGGCAGCTGTCAGTTCAACAACCAACAGTTCTTAAAATGGATTCAACGCCTCTATAAACACTATTAAGTCCTTTAAGAGGCGGGACTCCGAGTTAAGCTCCATCTCCGAAAGGACCGAGCCAAATGGGAATTTCGTGTAAAGTGCCTTTCTCAAGTGAAAAGTGGGAAAAGTGGGAAGACGTGGAGTGACATCAAGCGACTAGCCCAGGATCGGAAAAGGTGGAGAGTGTTTGTTCGTGGCCTATGTCCTGATCCAGGGTGAGAAAGGCAATGATGATGGTGATGCCTTCCTCAAGGACACAAAATCGGACCGAGCTGAGACTCGAACCCCCAAACCCGCACGCAACCTCACGATTACGAGTCCGGAAGCCTATCCACTAGGCCACCAACGCCATTCAATGGTTCTTAAAGTTAAGAACACCTCATTTACACCACAAAAAAACTACTAAAGTTAATAGAGGGATACTCTCTGTTTTTTGTTTCAGATGTGTAAGAACGGCGCAACATGCCGGAACATTCCGCCTGACAAGTACAAGTGCCAGTGCCGGGACGGCTTTAGCGGGCCTGACTGCTCCGTGTTTGACCCTTGCAGCGTGCACGAGTGCCTGAACGGGGGCCGGTGCAGGACGGTGAGCAGCACGCGCTATGAGTGTGTGTGCTCGAACGAGTGGGTGGGGGCCCGATGTGAGGCCGAGAACCCTTGCTCACAGGACAGGAATCCTTGTCAGAATCAGGGCCGGTGAGTGATTGTGTTTTAGTAAGAGTTTAACGACACTTGCAACAAAGTTAAGTCATATGAGTGCCGGAGCTTAGAGGTGTTATAAAAGAAAAACACACACACACACAAAATCAGGCCTAGTGAGTGACTGTGTTTTTGTTAGAGTTTTACGGCATTTGCAACACAATTAGGTTATGTGAGTGCCGAGGTTTAGAGGTGGTACAAGGGAGTGACAAACACACAAAAAGAATCAGGCCAAGTGAGTGATTGTGTTTTTGTTAGAGTTTTATGGCACTTGTAACTGGGGTAAGTCATAGTGCCGACGTTTAGAGGTGTTACAAGGGAGTGACAAACACGAAAAGTAGGAGGATAGAATATTTGTGTTAGTAGACATTTTACCCAACTTGCAGCACAATAAGCTCATATAAGTGAAGAAGGTTAGAGGTGTTACAAGAAAGTGAAAAACACAACAAAAGAAGGAGAGATAAGGACGATAGATGTTTGATAAGAAAGAAGGAGCAGACTACGTCAGAGCACCTGCTACCCTCCTAAAAAAAGTGAGTGAGAAATTTTTTTAGTCTTGTCTGGTCTTATTTTATTAGAGGAAAGGGGCTTGGGTTTGGGTGGGAATGGTGTGTCGTATTCAGTGCTGTAAATCACACAATTTTATACCAAAGTAAAAAGCACTCCCTCCCCTTTAATTAATAAGATTGCAGGTTTGAGGGTTTGAGCCTAAGCTCAGTCCGACTTTGTGTCCTTGAGAAAGGTACTTTCCCCGAATTCCCCACTTGGCTCAGTCCTTTCGGAGATGGACGTTAAACTCGGAGGTCCCGCCTCTTAAATAACCAATTGTGAAGCAACAAATGAAAGCACATAAACACTTTATTTCTAAATAGGGGTGAAGTTACAGACCTAGTAAAGAACCGCTTTCTAGTAACAGACGATAGTACAATACCGCTTTCTTTCTTTCTTGACAGATGTGAACGTTATTGACGTCATCATACTATTATAACCGCTTTCTTTCTAGACAGATGTGAAGTTACAGATGATAAATTATAGATCTTATCACGTTCTTTCTGAACAGGTGTGAAGTAACACACGACCAAGCAGGATTGTTGACGCCATTGTCGGGGACATTCGCCACAGGCCAAGGAAATGTTCAGGCTCGCCCCGTCAACATCCCACAGTACAAAGCCACCTGCAAGTGTACGCAAGGTCATCTGGGCACATTCTGTGAGTTTGTCGACCCGTGTCTCCGCAAACCGTGTGAGCACGGAGAGTGCAAACACCGGGAGTTTGAGGATTTCAATGCCGGCACAACCCCAGCGCCGCTTGCCAGTGGTACAGGGAGTGGGTTTTCCCGGATTGCCTACCCGGAGAGTGCGGACGATATTCTGTACTGCGACTGCGAGGCGAATTATACGGGACGTCTTTGCAATGTCGAGGTGCTGTCCTGTAGGAATATCTTTTGTCTGAACGGCGGAGACTGTCTACACGGAGAATGCGTTTGTCCAGAAGATTTCACAGGTAGGACAATTTTGGTATATCGCCTTATTTCTTCCTCTGTTTATATATCTATCTAAGTGGTGGGTGGTTGGCGGATGCTCTGGTGTAGTTTGTTACTTCTTTCCCATCAAACATCTATCGTCCTTATCTCTCCGCCTTCTTTTCTTTTATGTTACTTTCTGTTGTTTCCGTCTGTCCCTCTGTCTCTGTCTCTATCTCTCTCTGTCTCTCTCTCTCTCTTT
>NW_004797434.1:1041487-1042510 GCF_000002075.1 Aplysia californica | reverse complement strand
CTTCCTATTACTTCTGTCTATACGTCTTACGTTTTACTTGCACTAAATGGTCGTTGTTGTGGCGTTGCATATCTCTTTACTCAAACAAACAACTTCCCCACCTTCGTAGAGAGGGAGCGGAGGTGGAGATTGTGGGGGACGGGGGGGGGGCGTGCCACTGACTGAAGTGTCTTTAGGCCATTCCCAGCGGGGGGGGGGGGGGGGGGATTAACCCACCTGAATTCTTGAATTCAGAGGTCCAGCATTTAAAAACCGGATGAAAAAATCCAAAAAAAAAATGGAAAGGGCAGTAAACCCCAGTTTTTAAAAATGACAGCTAATTGATTGTTCGTCGTAAGACTGTCATACATCATTTGTGATGTATGGCGGAGACTTACCCTATGGAGTAAAATGCATGAGGTATTCATTTACCTAATTACTTCCTTGACTGTCATTGAGTGTGTGGTGCAAAGATAGAAAATATTTTTTTCTGCTATTTTTCTTCTACCTTTGAGGGTTGCCGTGTGTGTTTATCTTACTCTGTCCCTATTGGTCTCGATATGATATAGCCTTTTTATCTAAATTATCGAGATGGAGGAGTAAAAACATCTAGATTAAAAATAGCGTCTTATATTTTACCCTAAAGCTCCGCAGTCACGAGAACAATGCCCACTCGTCACATGGCTGCAAAGTATGACTTCATTTGGCAGTGAAGAGTGGCGAAAGGGTGAACATTAAACGAAAATAAATTTGTAAAAACGAACGGGCAAGGACAAAACCCTGGACCATTCTCCCATTTAATTTGTCTTCTTAAGATATCCAATGTCCTGCCTCCGTAGTTATCTATTCTATGTCTGGTAAGCAAAATGTAAAAACAATAGAGCAAAAACAAGATCCTTCACCACTCAGTCCGTGCCAACACCTACTTTCAATTAATTTCTTTGTGCACGCCTTTGTGCTGTAAAAATGAATTAGCCAAGGTCAACTGTCGTTTTAATGAGCACGAAGAAGACGACGCGTTCTTGTGCGTTAAGTTAAGTGCAC
>NW_004797434.1:1033987-1036487 GCF_000002075.1 Aplysia californica | reverse complement strand
CCGGGTAGCATACAGTGCAAGTTGTGGTTTTAATGCGCTCTAACACTAGCAAACTGACAAGGTCTTTCACTGTCAATAGCCCGGTATCCATTTTCACCTGGGTGAAGAGGAAAATTAATGTTAGGTGCCTTCTTTCCCAAGGATTCAACGTCGGGTCCGTGACGGGATTCGAACCCACGACCTTACGGTTGCAAGTCCGAGTAGCAGTGATTTGATTGTGTGTATGTGTGTGTGTGTGTGTGTGTGTGCGTGCGTGTGTGTGTGTGTGTGTGTTGTTGTTGTTGTTTTTGTTTGTTTGTTTTTGGGTGGCGGTTGTATCTTTTAAATGTATATTGTATGATTGAATCGTCGAAAGATATTGGTATCTGTGGTGTAGCGGAGTGATGCATCGCCGTAACATGCAGCTGAAATGAGTAAGATTCCCGTGTGGAGAGAATTTTACTGAATATCTCCGCCTTTCTTCTGAGATGTTGTATCCCTCTCAGCAGCGATTAACTCTGATAGGCAGGGTTGAAACCCGCTTTCTAAATGATCTAAATCATGTTGATGGTGTAAATCACCAACAATAAAAAAAAAAAAGAAAGGCCTGAAGTTTTGGAGGGCTACGTTGTTGGACACTGTAGTGAAGGACTCTCTCTGATTATTCTGCATGTTGCTCGCTTGTTATTATGCCTAGAGTGCTCGATTTGACTATTTCCATCCAGCAGAATTTGGTTGATGTTGAGGAAATTGGCATGCTAATATCTCATGGCCACAGTTTACGCCTGCAACTTTTGCAGTACCTTATTTTGCAGTTGTATATGATGAAAAAAAAACACCCCAAAAACCCCAAAAAACAAATCAACATGTGAGTCATACAAACAGCATATAGTGAGCTGTCTGTGTGTGTTGTTATTGTTGTTGTTGTTTTGTTGTTGTTTGTTTGTTGTTATTGTTGTTGTTATTGTTATTCTTGTTGTTATTCTTGTTGTTATTTTTGTTGTTATTCTTGTTGTTATTCTTGTCGTTGCTGCTGTTGTTATTCTTCTTAAGTTGTCTCGTAATGTACATTTTTGGTCGTTTGATTTGTTGATTATTGAATGATAATTCTGCACTGTACCGTGTTTAGAGCCTTCTTGGGATTGGACGTTATATAATTCGCATTATTGGCATTGTTGTTGTTGTTGGTGTTGTTCTCTTCTTCTTCTTCTTCTTCTTCTTCTTCTTCTTCTTCTTCTTCTTCTTCTTCTCAGCTTGGTGGAAGATTTCGGTGCTGATAATGAAAACTATGTTTAAATAACATATTTAAATTATTAAAATCATTGGTTGAGAGTGACGAACGGTTTGTCTGCACATTCCCCAGGCCAGTGCCAGTGAGCGGCTGAACCAGATGGCCAGCGATACAGACGATTTCCAGCATCTGACAGCAGGTCAGGTGGCGGAGTTCACGACAAAGCTGAAAGGGCTACAATCTGCTGTGGCTACTGACGACGAGGTGAGTCAAATCTTCTTCTTCTTTTCTTGGCGTTCCCCAACACGTTAGATCTCATGGGTAGTCGACTGTTGGTAACAGCAGTGTAAATGAGATGCATTTTGAAAAGGACATTTTCACTACTTTCAAGTGTAGAATCACAGTATTTGGCGCTCATTTGACATTATGCAGTTGCGAACACCGTAAAAACTCTACAAAGACAAACAAACAAGACTCATGGTATTCATGTACTGCTGGATATCCTGACGAAATGTTTTTCTTTTTGAGTCAAGGTTTTCATTTACTATTGGCTTTGCTTACAAAATATCCCTTGTTTAAAGTTGACGTGTTCATTTATTGCCTGGTGTCATCCTGGAAAGCAGGAAAGCATGCCTTCATGATAAATCCATTGAAGAGCCCCTAAAATTCTAATTAACGTCACATTGCCCTAGAAGTGGACAGTGTTACCATCAGCTGTTTGTTTTAGTACGAGCTTTATGGAACTGCATAAGATCAAGCTATGTATTTAATGTTGTCGTGGGTTTATGGTAGCAAACTGTATGCACTAAGCCCAGAAAGTAAAATTTTACAGAAGAAGAAAAAAAAACACCCTCTGTCCGACATTGTGACCTGGGAAATGGCATTCCACACAAATTGTTCCATTTATTTACTCAATCCTGGCGGAGTTGGACGTTGAATTCGGAAGTTTCGATTTAGAAATAACCTTACAGTGTTGCAAGGAGCATTAACCATAATAGTATAGTACAATTTGAAACATTTTTTAAAATCCATGCTGATTTTTCTTTCTTCTTTCAGTTAGCTAAAGTTGCTCTGAAAGTGGTCAGCAACCTCGCCAGCGTCAACGTGTCTGTGAGTGAGATGGTGGAAAAGCAGAACGGTAGCAACGCACAGTGAGTATACTGGGAGCATCATCTGTTTAGTCACGTTACCCCAACATCTCTCTCCCAACTGGTTCAGGGGTCATGGGAACACTCTTTTTTATTACTTGTTAATATATCTGTACCTCTATTGAATTATAATAATAATGGT
>NW_004797434.1:1028437-1032679 GCF_000002075.1 Aplysia californica | reverse complement strand
CCCCCCCACCATCATCTCTCCCACCAGGATGTCTACATCAAACTCCCAAAAAGCGAACTCTCCGGCTTACAGTCAAGGCCAGACGCTCGCATCTCCTTCGTCAGTTACGGTCGATCACAGCTCTTCGTGCCCGCCGGGGGGTTCAACGATTCCGAGAAGGACATCCTTGCCAAGCAGAATGTCCTCTCGGCTACAGTCAGGAACGTTCAGGCCAGCTTCAGGAATCTTTCAGAGCCTGTAGAGATCAAGCTGAAAAAGCTTCAGGTGAGCCAGATATAGTTTGTTGTTTAAAACGCTTCCATCCCACCTACCCCCCCCCCCCCCCCCCCACCCCCAATCCCAGCACACACCCTCTCTCCCCTTTCGTGCAGTTTAAAGCTTTACCTTCGATTCCCCCTCAATCCTTTCATACAGTTTAAAGTGCCCCCCTTCCCCCTGAATCCTTTCATACAATTTTAAGCGTCATCCCCCTCCCCCTTATCCCCCTTTTTCCACCTCCTTTGGTGCATTTTAAGCGTTTCCTTCACCACCAATCTTTCTGTCATACGGTTTAAAGCGCCTCCACCCCCACCCCTTAAAAAAAAGCATCCTTTCATTCTGAAGGTTCTATAATATGACGGATTCTAGTTTCATGCAGATATAGATGGTTGTTACTAACTTTACGTTAAAGGGGGGGGGGGGCATACGACGTAGGATAACTGGTAATCCACGGAACTAAGGGCCAAGTCCACAGGAGATTTTGTAATAGAAGAGAGAAAGGGGGAAGAGGGAGAGAGATATAGAAACAGAGAGAGAGAGAGAAAGAGAGAGAGAGAAAGAGAGAGAGAGAAAGAGAGAGAGAGAGAAATAGAGAGAGAGAGAGAAGGGGGAGGGAAGGAGAGGGGAAGATAGAAAAGGGGGGTGGGGGTATGTACAAAAATCAATAAGGGTTTGGACGAGGAATCGTCACAGATTTTGCCTACCAAGGTTTGTTGCGTGTCACAGTGTTGAGAACTCTGCTCTGTAACTTGTATGGGTTTTTTTGTCCTTTCCAGGCAGGACGAAATCACACGTGTGTGTTTTGGAACGAACAAGGTAAGAACAATATTTAAATTCCAATTCGCCTGTGTGCAATGTTGTGTTACAGCTTGAAACATCAATTCTGTCTTCCATGTATTTTGCAATCCCTGACGGGTTTGGTTTTTTTGCTTTTTGTTGTAATTGTTGTTGTTTTTGTCGTTATTTCAAACCTTTGACGAACCGGCGTCTGTGGTGTAGAGGTTAGGCGATTCGGCGTCGCAGGCAAAAGTCCCGAGTTCGAGTCTTGTGTGGGAT
Organism: Aplysia californica; assembly: GCF_000002075.1. Lineage (NCBI taxonomy): Eukaryota > Metazoa > Mollusca > Gastropoda > Aplysiida > Aplysiidae > Aplysia > Aplysia californica. The sequence continues at coordinate 1,031,365 of NW_004797434.1, read as the reverse complement.
TATTTTTTATCGTGTTTTTCCATCATTCTACTTGGAGGTTGTATACCTCTCAGCCTGAGTTGCCCTTGACAGGCAGGGTCGAAGCCCGCTTCCTAATTGATACAAATTGTGTCGAACATTTGAACAAGGGTAAAACATTTTTCCTCTCCAGGACATGTGTCCTTTTCTTTTATTGCTTTCACTTTCAAGTTTTAGTACAACATGTATTTGCTATTGATTAGGACAGATGTTGTACGCTCGCTGGTGGTTGGCGGGTGCTCCGGTGTGGTTTGCTCCTTCTTTCCTGTCAAACATATATCGTCCCAATCTCTCCTCCTTCTTTTTCTGTGTTTGTTACTCTCTTGTAACACCTCTAATTTTCGGCACTTATATAATACCGTATTGTGTTGTGAGTACCGCAAAAGTCTTACTAAAACTAAAAAACTAAAGTCTTACGCTGTGAAATAGCTTCAGGTTTCTTGAGACATAACTGCTTACGTCGCAGGGATGCCCTGCGATGTACCATCCACCCTAATCAGAATCGAGCTTCTTGCTTATCTCCCTGCTATGCATTGTTGTTGATGTTTTGTGCCCTCATTGACACAATATAGGCCCGAAAAAGCAGAAATAACAATATTAATTAGAGGCTTCATTTCAGAAAAGACGATCGTAACACAAATGATAATAACATCTTTGCATAATTTTGTAGACTCCAATAACAACAGGCGCACCGTCAGGCGCACCGTCAGCTCGGTTAATATCAGACTGAAGTACAGAACAGATGGTCCTGGTTCAAACCCACAAACGGGGTGTTCTGTATTTCATTTGTTATGGAGAGCTTTTAAGGCTCTCCCCCGCCACTTTGGTTCGGTCCAATCGGAGATGGGTGTTAAATTTGGAGGTAATGCTTCTTAACTAACCTTACAGTGTTGAAAGGGGCGTTAAAGATATACACTGACCAAACACCAATATCAAAGGTGTAGGTCTAACTAAATGATTTTGTACAGAATTAGAAACCACACAATTCCCACCTTCAGAGTCACGTTGGTCCAGGCAAGGAGTCCAGACGGTGGAAGACCCCACAAGCGGACAAGTCACCTGTAAATCTACTCATCTCACCAGCTTTGCTGTGCTTTTGGTGAGTGTTGGGACTCCGTGAACTTACAACGGCTATTTTATGGAGTGAAGAGAAAATTATTTACGGCATCGTATAAATGATTTATATATTTTATAAATAGACAATCCAAAAGGGATAAATTAAAAAAAAAAAACCAGCAGCAGCAACAGCAATTATAGTATTAGAGTTAGAATTACGAAAAGGGTTTTATGAAAACCCCAACACAAATACTTGAGCGTGCAACTCTTACTAAAAACTAAACAAACAAACAGACACAAATTTATTCGACGTTTCTGATAAACACCTTTCTCATAAAGGAAGCACACACACACTGAGCACAGCTTCAATAGTTTGATAACACAATGTATACATACATGCATTGTAAGTTAATATGGGACAAATGATTGTAAGTGCTATCAATATTATCATGTGTGTATATGTGTGTATATATATATATATGTGTGTGTGTGTGTGTGTGTGTGTGTGTGTGTGTGTGTGTGTGTGTGTGTGAGTGTTTGTGCATACAGAATGCTGTCGAAACGAAAAGGAATGGAGAATATTTTTGAGATGGTGTAATTTTCTTACCTTTTTTAAGCTCAGTGCACACTGTAGCTTCCTACTTTTCTTTCTTTCTTTCTTTCTTTTTTTAAAAAACTTATGAAGTCCTTAGTCATCAAAGGCAAGATGAGAAGTTTCTTGAATTTTTAGGCGTGAAAGAGGAAAACAAGGCTAAAATCAATGGGTTTTTTAAAATGTTTTCAGAGTTCTACAGGCGAAGCTCTGCCCTCAGAGCACGAAGACGCCCTCACGTACATCACCTACATCGGCTGTGCCATCTCAATGGCGTCTCTGGTTATTACCATTGTCACTTACGCTCTTTTCAAGTAAGTTTTTGTTTGTTTATTTGTTTGTTTGTTTGTTTTTGTTTTGCTTTTTAACAGTGATTGAAAGGTTCGTATACTCAAGTTCACGAAAAAGACATGGTGGCTCTGTTTTAATGAAAAACAGGGTACAGCACTACCGCAACGAACGTTGATAATGCACTACACAAACAATAATTTGTGGTTTCCCAACAGAGAGCTGGGTGGCGTCGTTGGTCTTGTGGTTAGGCTACCGGACCTGTAATCGTGAGGTTTCGGGTTCGGAGGTTCGAGCCTCAGCTCGGTCCGACGTTGTGTCCTTGGGAAAGGCACTTTACACGAATTTCACATTGGATTCGGTCCTTTCGGAGATGGTTTTAAACTCGGAGGTCCCGCCTCTTAAATAACCTAATAGTGTTGATAGGGATGTTATACCTATACCATTTCAAACTTTTTTTTTACAGAGTGCTGCGTGGTGAGAAGTCGGGCAAAATCCTGTTGAACCTGTGTGTGGCTCTGCTGTTGCTCAACACAATCTTCTTGGTGGGTACCGTGGACGTGTCAGACTTCAGGTTAGTGATGTACTTAGGGTAGAACATAGAGTTACCTGTACATCTATGGGGTAGAATGACGAGGCTCTGGAGTCTAGTGGTTGGGGTGATAATTTCTCTTGTTGCGTCTCTGTTCACTTGTTGTCTCGTGTGGTGCGGCGTGTGTGAGCGACGCTCAGTGTGTCGTGTTTTGCTTGTTCACCGCGGTTAAAACAATCACTCTGTTTAATCTTCTCAGATCTTTTGCATACGAGTCTATAAATTGGATGACGCATACCATACCCTACCATACTTTACCACACCACACCACACCACACCACACCATATCATCCCCTGTTCCATCATCACACACACACACACACACACACACACACACACACACACACACACACACACACACACACACACACACACACACACA